>NC_061105.1:29131782-29211782 GCF_015104395.2 Macrobrachium nipponense
CATGATGTCCTGACATTAGTGCCTCCCATTGATACTGTTGATGATGGAGGGGCTGACGAGCCTTATGGAGCCGTTGCTGGGAGGGATGGAGGGCCATGGGGAAGGGCTGAGTCTGTTCCTTGGAGGAACTGCCCTTCTGACGGTGTCTCTGCCATTGGGGTGATTGCTACCCGCCACATGTGGCTTTCTTATGCACTCCTGTCCCCTATGCAAAATACACAGATTACAGGTCTACAGCAATTGGGGACATAGATTTACTGCAGGACTTCCCCTTACACAATGACGGAAATCGGGTTTTGTGTTCTCCATTGTAGCCATCAAACACACACAAAGGAGCTGTGGTATACACACGTGGATGTTGCACTGCACG
Organism: Macrobrachium nipponense; assembly: GCF_015104395.2. Classification (NCBI taxonomy): domain Eukaryota; kingdom Metazoa; phylum Arthropoda; class Malacostraca; order Decapoda; family Palaemonidae; genus Macrobrachium; species Macrobrachium nipponense. The sequence goes on from NC_061105.1 coordinate 29,132,153, forward strand.
CTAGTTCACACAAAGAAGGTCGCCCGTGTGGCTGGGTGTCACAGAGGAAAGAAACGAGAGATGCATCTCTTCAGCGGCGTGGTTGGTATGGTATTAGCGTCCCACATCGGTGGTCGCGGGTTCGATTCTCGGCCATTCCATTGAGGAGTGAGAGATGTGTATTTCTGGTGATAGAAGTTCACTCTCGACGTGGTTCGGAAGTCACGTAAAACCGTTGGTCCCGTTGCTGAATAACCACTGGTTCCATGCAACGTCAAAACACCATACAAACAAACAAACAAACAAGCTATACACTGTAAAGGGATAACACACTGGGCTACTGGAGGAGGACTAGGCACTGGAGGGCAAGGTCCCTGCAGCATAGGAACACAAGGGCACGAACACATGACACGCACGGAAGCAAATTATGGCTAATACGACAAAAATTGAGTGACGAACTGCACGCTAAGACGGCCGAGAGCTGACCAGTTCAGGAAACAGGTGACTCATAGGTGTACTCGATAGGCTTTTGTGTTCTAGTTAAGTCAGTGACAGCTATATCACACCTTGCGTTGAAAACTCCATCTATGAAATCGTAGGCTCGTTCCCCAGGAAAAAAACAAATGACTTAAAAAGGTTTGGCCTTTTTAACAAAAATACTCAACCTCTCAAGATTTTGGATGTTCATGGTAAGAGTTGGAGTTTGTCTTTGACGTTTGATCTTTTCTTCTTGATCACACTGGTTCTCGTTCCCGACGGTATTGAATAGAATGCAATTTGTGTAATCAGTATCCTTGTTTTAGTTTTGTGTAAATTTCGTTGATATTCTTAACTCTAAAACTACCTTTTAACACTAACCAGGTTTCACCAGCTCCCACCATTACTTAGTTAAAATCAATAATTTTCGGATTGCTATGTTCATTGTTTTCTTTAATACCACTGTCGCGCTGTAGAATTTCCATTTGCTTCTGTTTTCCCATACGTATTTTCATCTTATATCTTACTTGACAAGGTTTTTGTCGCATTCCTTGTAATTAGGGTCTATTCCCTAGTTATGACCCATTTTTCAATGGACCTGGATTCCACGAGGCCAAAATTTCCTATAATTTATAATTATATATCTAATATATATATCTAATATATATATATATATATATATATATATATATATATATATATATATATAGATATCACATATACAAACTACATACCACTGAGGGAATAACCAGAATTTCAGTCCCATAGTCCCACGGGGGATTGAATGTCGTTAGCTAGCCAGCACTAAAAACATTTCGGCCAGATTTTCAAGTTTTCAGTAACCATTTGACTTACTCGGTTCAGTTAGCAGAATGATTCGCGAAAATCCTCATTACCCAGAGACAAGGATCACATATTGTGACCAGTTCTTTTTACACACCTTGCTGTGCAGGCATTGCATTTGTGCGATTATCAATCTCATTTTAGTTTCTACAACTTGTCACAAAACTTATTCAAAATTGTAACTCTTGCAGTGAACTTTCCATGAATGGAATTCTACATATTTTTGTATCTATATAATACCGGGAATTCCATTATGATTTCATAAATTTATGACCACTCAGACTGAAGGTGAACCCCCGAGTCTCCTTTACAATAAATCTCGTCGCATTGAGCTTTTTATAACTGGTCAAATAAGTAGGCTTTTTTTTTTTTTTGTGGTGTTGGGAGTTTTAGGTGCTTACATCGCTATGTTGATCATAGTGTTTAAGGTCTGACCTGTCTTAACATTCTCTCTCTCTCTCTCTCTCTCTCTCTCTCTCTCTCTCTCTCTCTCTCTCTCTCTCTCTCTCTCTCTGTAGTGCTGCGTGGGTATGTTAATGATAGTGTATCGATCATGACCTTGCTTAACATCGTCTCTATCTGTCTGTCTCACGCACAAAGTGCAGTGGCCTTCAATCTTGACCTTTGGTTTTGTTAAACAGGAAAAGGAAATTTTCAACTTCTCTTAAAACCAGGTGAAGCAACTCATTCTCCCATCGATGTCATTGGAATGGAGGTCTGTCTCATAGCAAACTGAAATGGTGATTTTTTTTTTTTATTATTATTTTACTTTTCCTCACAGCCTTTAGGTTGTTATCTCCCAGCCTGAATCCGGGCTGCAACCTGCCTCCTGAGAGATTATGACCCTCACTGTGTTTTCTTTGCATTCCAACTCTCACCTCATTGTCCTTGCTGTGGCCGGTAGTTTTCTCTCTCTCTCTCTCTCTCTCTCTCTGGAGTAAGCCCGGTTTCGAGGTTTGTGTATCCAGTTCTCTCCAGGTTTCTCTTGAGCTCCTTTGGGTTTACCTCTAGAGTGATGAGCACGAATCCCACTTCGTCAAAATGGTCGAGAATATGAAACTTAGGAGAAGAATTTAGAGTTATTTTATGTATAGGAAGCAGAGCGCCTCATTGAGTGCAGGGTTGTGACGGTAACGAAACCAACTTTCTTCCCATTATATTCTGGTAATTAAATACAGCGGTGCTACTCAATCAGGATAGAAGGAATTATTAAGGAGCAAATAGAGAACTTCGGAAAAGAGAAGAGAGTTGGTGTGAGAATTTGTATATTAATATATATATATATATATATATAATATTATATATATATATATATGTATATATATGTATATATATAACGTATATAATGTGTGTTGGGGAGGTGTATAATGTTTTGTCTTTGTGTAAATACCCTTTCCCTTATTAAATTGTTCGCTCTAGAAGAACGTGGTAAAAAGAATAATAACAAGGTGAGGGCCACAGAAATTAAAGAGACAGATGTCTAATTCTCTCTCTCTCTCTCTCTCTCTCTCTCTCTCTCTCTCTCTCTCGTCTCTCTCTTCTCTCTCTCCACCAACACACACACACCACAACACACCCACACACACAACGAAGGTGTGCAGAGCCTTCAAAGACTTGACCCTTAGGGACAGGACGCAACTGACCCTGTGTGACCCCGGTGGCCCCTTTGTGGTTAGCTACTCTGAATTGTTTTGCAAAGGATATTTTTATATGCTATTTTTTCTTAAGTTCAGTTTTATGATTGCTAGCTATTTATTTTCGCGTGAACAGATGTATCATCTGTCACAGACGTTTCCTTCAGTTTTTTTTTCTTTTTCTTTTTCTCCACTGTTTCCTTAATTATCTTTCGTTCCATCGTTTTTGTCCTCGGGTAAATTTCTCCATTTTTTGGAAGTCTTCCAATCAGACCTGCCTTTTTCAGTTCAAAGAGACAGAGATGAAGGGACTTCCTCATATATTTTACAGCCAGGCCCACTTTATAAGGAGGAGAAAATCAAGACTGGGGCGGTGTGAACTGACTCGTAACACAGGTGTCGACAGTCCCGCCTCGTGAACCGAGACAGATTACAGGCCTCCAGACAGACTCCAGTGGAAAGACTTCACTGGCTGTTTCAGGGGTTCAAGGAAAACCTTCATTTGTATAGTCTTATGTAAAGGAAAACTATTGAGATGGATATCTGTCTTTTTCTGGCCGCCTTTAGATCTTGAAAACTACCGATGCTACAGGGCTGCAAATTGTCATGTTGATCCTCCACTCTCGAATCATCGAACATGCCTAATTGCAGCCCTCTAGCCTCAGTAGGTTTTATTTATTTATGCTTAAAAAGTTGGGCATGATCGTGCGTCTGGCATCGCAATAGGTACCACCTTCGGGCGGTGCCAAAACGTGTCATTAACCGCGGCCGAGAGGTTCATGGGCCGTGGCTAGAGTTTCATACAGCATTGTACACTGTACGGAAAACGGGATTGCTCCGGAGAAACTTCGCGTATTTAAAGTATAATGGAATTTTTTTTGAATGACATGACTATTATTTTACAAGACATTAAGATCCAGTCAAGGTTCCTTCGCTTTTTCCTTCAGCCTTTTGTTTAGCTTGCTTCATGATGGCGGTTTTTTAAATGTTTTGACTTGAAATGATGGTTTGAAAATTGTTTATCACGCCGGCCATTTTCATAGTCAAACGCGCGTCTGTTTTTAAACATTTAAAAGTAACTTTTTAGTCGGAACGCACAGAATTATCTGAAGATATCTCTTCAGAATTCCATATTAGTAGCTCATGGTTTGCCCTCTTAGTGCATTTGTTTGTATGCTCGCTTGTATGAGAGAGAGAGAGAGAGAGAGAGAGAGAGAGAGAGAGAGAGAGAGTGTTTAACAATCCGCTAATTTAATCCTTATTTTTCATTGTAGTAGATTCGAATTCTCCTATGTATCCCTCATGGCCTCTTGGTCGACCTAGATCCTCAAGCCTAGCCATGTAGCCATGGTACGTGAGGGGCCCAAGGGATAGTCTGTCTTGGCCTTCTGATTTGGTTACCTAGCCTAGTACTGACCTCCTGACTCTTTAACTTCGCTGATTAGAAGACCATTGGCGTTCATAACTTGTCCCGAAATACCTATCCGTAATATAATGTAAAGGCATAAATATGAGTCGTATTTGGCGAGCATTACTGATATTGTTAAGAAATTCACAGCTCCGTGAAAACAAATTGTTTAAAAAATATCCACAATTACATATAAATATATATTTATGTAGAAATATATTTTTATATATAATTATGGATATTTTTTAAACTACTGATATTTTTAAAAGCGATATATGAAGACTCTCTCTCTCTCTCTCTCTCTCTCTCTCTCTCTCTCTCTCTCTCTCTCTCTCTCTCTCTCTCTCTCTCTCTTAGGTAAAACTCGTCCGTGTTCCATGAATCACAAACAGGGGTTATTCCAGTGAAAAACCTAAAAAAAATCTAAAGTTCGGTTTTTTAGGCTCGTTATCTTGCCGGTTTTTCCAACGGGAGGTTTTTTATTTTTATTTTTATTTTAATAGGGCAGTAGGTTAGGTATATGAATAATCCATTAGCGGCTTTGCCCCGGCATTTTTATGGGATTTGTTACATAAGTTTGACTCTCTCTCTCTCTCTCTCTCTCTCTCTCTCTCTCTCTCTCTCTCTCTCTCTCTCTCTCTCTCTCTATGTGTGTGGTTTTTAAAAGGTAATGCTGGGGCCAAGTATATTTGAGCATTACATTCTAATATGGAAATTAGCCTGTCAGATTTGTTCAGTAATGTTTAGTTTTTCATCATTTATGGAAAGAGGGATGTATCCTCTCCCTGCCTCTCTCTTTCTCTCTCATATATTATATATTATGATATATATATATATATATGTATGTAAGCGAATACCACAGGAAAATGATAGGCAGAAATCCAGCGCTTCCGTCTGGATTAAGACATCGTCAAGGATGTCATAATAGAGACGAAAGCGCTTGGATTTCTGCCCATCATTTCCCTGTGATATTCGCTTAGTCACGTACATCTACTGTGATTTTTTTAAATATATATATATATATATATATATATATATAATTGATGTAGTATTATTTTCATATTATCAACGATACATACACGCGTATGATGTATGTATGCATGCATATTTGTGTGTTAGTTATGCATGTATGTCCTCTATAGAGGACCAGAGTTCGAATGCTTGACGGGGCACTTTTTGCTAGACAGCCACTGTGAATCTGCTGACCTTCCTTGTTAGTGAATGAGGTACCCATTATAGTTAGATGGCCGAGTTAGTTTGTCACCATATCATCATATCTTATCGCGGCAACATTGTATTCACTGTATACCGGCCTGATGACATTCGTTGGAGGTCCAAATCTGTACAGATTGGCCCGATAGTTACGGCAAGCGTTACGAAAGAAGTTGCTTTGGGCGAGACGGAATAGAAAGGAAGGTAGTAACGGAAGAGGTGAAATATCCAGGGAGTGAACAATATTGGAAAGAGTTTCAACGGGTCAATGAAAGAAAGCTCAGGTGGGAATGTATGGGATCCCTGAGGTAGCGGCGCCCTTGCGGCTGCCTGGAGTGTCTACACGTTGAATGCGGTTGAGAGAGAAAGGTTTTGTGATGAATTGTTCACCTCATATTTGTTGTGTGAGAAGATAAAGAGGCCAACAATTTCCTGCAGCCAAAGTTCGAATCCTGCCTTGGATGAAAGCATATTTATTTGATTCCCAGTATCGGTTTAAAGGTTTCAGAAAGAATGCCGCACACACATATATATACTCTATGTAGAATATACTGGTCATTTTTACAAGATACACAATAAATTGTCATAGCCACAGTACCCTTTTAACTTCTCAAATTCTTTGCCCTTTCTTTTATTGTTTATTTTATTTTATTTTATTATTTTTTTTTTGGGAGGGGATACTCTTGTCTCTAAAGCCTTGCGCTCCAACTTCAAAGAGATTTGAAGAAATTATGATGTCTGGTAGCGGGAAACGAACCCGCGGTACCATAATCACGATGAGGTGACCTTGCCGACCTGACATATATATCTGAAATTGTCGTCTTATGTATATGCGGGACTTTTTTTTTTTACACGCAGAAAAATCGTTTAATATCCAAGTCACCATACCTGTGGAATCAATTGGTCCCAAGGGTGAATACAATTGAAAAGGGCATCTGCCCAGGCCAGAAATAAAACTTGGGCCTTTGATTTGGATCCAGTCATAAACAGATAACTTTGACCATTCGGCTATCCTAAGGTATGATGAATTCATTTTATGTACATAATTATATTGAATCTATTATATACTATATATAATCTTATTATATATATAGATATATATATATAATGCACACTACTTCTCTTAACTGTTAAACAGAAAAAGGTAATAGAATCTTTTTTTATGCATTTATTTTGTGTGAAGGGCCGTTGTGTCCGTCTGTCCGTCCTGCTTTCCATATTTGTCAGGTCAATGGCTTTTTAAATTATTTTTCATAATACAGATGGCACATAATAAACTTTTATCTTAAGAGTAGAAACTTTTCCTCGGCTTTTTTTTTCAAACATTTCTAGACAGGGTTTCTAATATATATATATATATATATATATATATATATATATATATATATATATATATTATATATATATATATATATAACATATATACATTGTCCTCAAGTAAAAACAAAAAAACGCTATTATAAGATAGGTTAAGGACTACAGGTCTCTCCCACTATAGGACGTGACGCATCGTCTCGACGCTCGGACCTGCATATCTTCATGTGTTTTCTGCAAATATATAAGGGTGTCAAATACATTACATGTGTTTGTGTAAGAGATCGCCTCGGACAGTTACCCTTCACTTTTCTGGACTTGTTTTTTGGGGATGATGTTGGCGTTCCCCATATCCTTTCACCTATATATAATAGTATAATATATATATAGAATATAATAGATATATTATATATATATATATATATATAAACCATGCTCACTGTTTGCTCGAAATAGACACAACTTGACTTTTTTGAAACTTGTCTAGAATATTCCCAGCTTCGCTGGCAATCAAAACCCAGCCGCATTTGGGAATCCGACTGTTTAAAAATACTACGGGCTGCTCTTGAGCAAAAGCCCGTGCTGGCATAAAGCCAGCTTAAATCTAAAACAACAACAGCCGCGTTGTTGGTATGGCGAGTAAGCGACTTGCGTGTGGATGGTTGTTTTCTGTGGATCCGTGTTTATCTGATAGTAGGGGAATGAGGTGATGAATGTCAAGAGTTTTGAATGGCGCTCTTGTTAAATTTGCACCTTGTGTGCGTTCCGGATGCTCGTAAACTCGTGTGCAATGGTTCCCCCTTCCTGTCTTGAAAAATGGTTGACTATTATTAGTTGCCCAGCGTTTAATGTGACGTTTTCACACACAAATATGACCGTTTGTCTTCGTATGTACGTATGTATTTGCGTATTTGGTATTTGGATATATTTAACAGAGCGAACATTATCCAAGTCAACATTCTCTCTCTCTCTCTCTCTACGCTAAATGGGTAGGGGGAAAGGTCTAGTATCTTCCAATGAATTACCTACCCCCATCTTTAGCCTCATCCTGTTCCCTTCCCCCCCCCCCCCCACACCACTCTTTTTCTTCCTCTTTCTTAGTCCCCACATTATCATTGATTTCCTTCTCTTCTCTCCCTCCTTTGCACTTCCTGGAATTTCTCTGTGTTTTTCTTCTTTACCTCCTTTAGCTCTTTTCCTCTGCCTTTTCTTTTACTCCCTCTTCCTCAGCTTTCTTCCATTTCTCGTTTGCGATTTTATTTTATTTTCCTTCCACTCTTTTGTCTCTCTTCTTTCTATTCTTTATTTCTTATCTTCGTCATCCTAATCCTCCGCGCCCATCCTAAACGTTGATGGTGCTTCCATCTTTCCCTACCTCACTTCTACTTGTTTGACTCTCGCCCCTCACCCCCTCACCCTCCTCTCTTTTTGGTTATAATCCCTTCCTTTCATTCTTCAAAGTCAGGGGTGGCCAGACTTTTGGACTCAAGAGATGTAGTCTAAAGAGCGAAACTCTTTTATGATCTACCATATACACTACATTGTCACATATTATTACGTGGGGGAAAAATTTTCAAATAGCGTCACAGTACGATAAACATGAGTAACAATTGGTTTTAATATATATATATATATATATCATATATATTTATATATATATATATATTATATAAGCTTGTGCTTTTGTTTGCCTATATAGGATTGTTGGGGAACGGCGATCGACCAAAGAATTGGCCGCGACCGACTGTCTGGCCATCTCTGTTCTAAGATTTCTTTCTCGTAGACTTCCTTTTACTCCTTCCTTTCTTTCGATTTTTTCTTGTTTGCTCCTCTTCCTACACTTCCATTTTACTCACATCTCTGTATTTAACTCTTTAACCCATTATTGCGTCTCATATCTATCTTCCTCCTTCCGTTCCTCCCTTTCTTCTTTCCTCTCTTGTGTCTCCACATCCAAATAACCCCTGACCTTGTCCAAAGCAGACAGCGCCTCCTGACCCTCCGCATCCTGTTCCAACTTGACATAAACCGGACTCACGAGCAGCCAAATAAACTGTTTAAAGTTGCAAATGCTGTTCCCGCGGAAAGAAAAAAACACAAACAATGTGTATATTATCCTACTTGGGCAAAGAAGAGACTAAGACAATATAATCAACCCTAACTCTTTTGGGAGTCAAGTTTTCACTTGAGTAGGAAAGATATATTATCTGGTCTATGGGATGAATCTTTGAACTGTTGTGTGAACCGAAGCTGCAGATCCGTCGGTCGGGAAAAAGGATCAATATGTATCACTTGAATGCACTCGAATGCCATTTTATCGCATGCGGATAGTATACTATGCCGACTCTTCAATGTAGGTACGTCAAGTCGTTTTTAGTCTCTGTCGCTGCTCTTAAATCCGAAAATGTCGTCATCATCCGATTTGGGGAAACCGACTCTGAGGGAAATGAATTCGAGTTTTTTTTTTTTTTTTTTTTTTTTTTTTTTTTTTTCATGAAAGTTCACTCCCGTGATAATGAAAATGTTGACGTTCATGAGCGAATGGTGCGCTTTATTTTCTCAAGGCTGCTTCTTCTGTTGTTTCTGCGACTGCCGAATCGTGTGTTTTTTATTCATTCTCAAACGCGTGGGATTGAGAGGCAGTTGGACTTTTCACCTTTCGTAAGTGGCCAACTGGTGTTGTTGCATGATGATCAGGTCTTTTCTGGCTCTGCACTTGCGTTTGTTCCTTCTTCGTGGCCCTCAGAGGTTGCCTGCTGTCCTTCCTTCCTTCGCCGTGGCTGTTCAGATTTTCTTGGCTTCGCTATTTTCAATACAAAAATAAATTTCCCCCTGTCGAAATATCTATACCTCCGTAGGGCGGCAGTGCCGTCAGTGCACTTCATGCGGTGCACTGTAGTCATTACTAAAGGTTCTTTGCAGCGTCCCCTCGGCCCCTATAGTTGCAACCCCTTTCATTCCTTTTTCATATTCTCTTTCTTCCATCTTCATTTCCACTCCCTCCCAACAATCGTTTCATAGTGCAATTGCTTTGAGGTTTTCCTCCTGTTACACCTTTAAACCACTCCACTGTCCATTTCCGTTTCAGCGCTGATAACCTCATAGGTCCCAGCGCTTTACCTTATGCCTAAATTCTATACTCCATTCCTGTTGAGAGATATCCCTCACACCCGAAATGACTCAAGTTTCTCTAGCGAGTTCGATCACACTGGAGGAAGACGTCTTCGGTCCGTTGGGTTAGCCCTGAATTTGGTACCTGGTGATCAGTCGACTGAGGTGATCTGGAACCATTCTCTGAAAGGTGATATATATATATATATATATATATATATATATATATATATATATATATGTGTGTGTGTGTGTGTGTGTGTGTGTATATGATATAAACACCGCTTATTGTAACACATAATTTTGCCTGGTAGTTCTGTTCGCGCTGTGATTCTAATTTTTAAAAAATTTTACAACATATTTATTTATATTTTAGAATTGAACCTTAGTAATTATTGTTCCACTAAGAATACTTTTTGGTCAGAATTGCCAATTAGAAGTGTCTGAGTGCTGTCTATTATCATTATTTTTATTTTTTATTTTAAAGTATATAGCCTGGCATAGATTTTAGAATCGCCTATACAAACCACAGTAACAACATATGATAAAAACGTAGGGTTTTGAAAGTTGAAGGAAAGTCTTCGGAGACCAACCAACTTGACCTCTGTTCAGAACGCCCAGAAAGAGTTGGTGGCTGGAACACTCAGTTTCGAAACCAGTAGACAAATTTAAACTGTATTTAAATTAAAATGTGCTTTTAAAAATCGTAGAGGTTCATGGAGGACAGTATAAACTTTTAGAACTTGAGAGAAAAAGAAAAAGATATGAGATTGATAGAATAGTTTGCGCATATTGATATGTGCCTTCAAGACTACGAAATGCCAATGGCGATCATAAAGTCGCTCAAGACCTAGGATGGAAGTCATATGAGAATCCGTATAAGAGCAGATTTTTTTTTTTTTTAAAGAAGCCTTTAGAGATCAATATAAACTTTCAAAAATTGTAGAAAAATTAGAATATTTTTTAAACATTGAAAACCTAGAAGTTAGAAAAGCAAAAAATAAATAAATAAATAAACAGTTCAGCATACGCCTTCAAATACGTTAGAAAGAAAAGAAAAATTTTCTGGAGATAAATTTACGCCTCCGCCTCCCTTCCTTCACCTGGGCAGGACCTTAATGCCCGGTGCCCAATACCACTCTTAAATCTTTTTACCAACATGACCTAACTCACAATCCTCCACCTTCTCCCCTCCTCCTCCTCCTCCTCCTCTCCTCCTCTTCTCTTCCTCCTCCCTCCTCCTCCTCCTCCTCCTCCTCTCTTAATCGCTTTTGACCCCCCGTTTCCGCCTCCCTACTCCTCCCTTTCCCTCTTTGGGTTCTAAAGATAGGGTCCGAGTCATTTATTTGAGTGCTTGGTCAAGTTCTTTGTTTTTGTTACCTTCGCCGACGAAGTTGGAGGTAAGGTTCGCGTTCGCCCTTCAGCCCATTTGCTTGTTTCTTCCCCTGCACGAGATTCTCTCTCTCTCTCTCTCTCTCTCTCTCTCTCTCTCTCTCTCTCTCTCTCTCTCTCTCTCACCGACGAATTTCCATGAAATTAGAACTCGAGACGAGTTCAAATCGGGATGAGCCTCGGGAATGAATTCAGCTCCTCCGAATGAGTTTGAGATAGAGCCAGCTCCGAATTAGAGTTTGACGAGGGTCAAGATGCTGCAGGTCCAATGATTGAGTTCGCATATTTGTTTTGCTTGAAAAATCCCTTTTTAGGTTTCTGTGATTTGCTTGGTTTTGCTCAGAGATATGTTTATTTTTCTTTGCATTAGTCGTTCATCGTCTGCCATACGCATGAAGTGTAGTAAGCAAGCTTGTTTTGTTGTTCAATAATAATGTTTTCATTGCCTCCAAGAAGCTGTTTCATTGCTTTTGTTGAAAACGGAATAATATGATTTCGTTTTTATCCACGTAGCAATATATTCATGTAATTTGTTTGTTACCCTTCTTCTTGGTTGGGGGGGTGGGGTGGGGGGGGGGTGGGGGATCAGAACTGTCTTGGGAAGTTTTGGCGGGAGAATTTATTTTACCTTTATATGAAATAGAAATTTTGGTTTATGATACAGATGTAATATTACCGATTGAATCATGTCTTTAAGTTATTTGGTTTGATATAAATAATAGTTTGTTTTCTTCCGAAGTATCGTTTACTTATTTCACTTTACTTTTATGTCTTTATGTGTAGAGCTCTCTACCTACTTCTGTGTTCTGGTATTTGTACAATTCCAAGACTCCTTCATCATCATTCATTTAACTATACCTTACTTTATTTCCATCTACTTCTAGTTTGTCTAATTTTCTCCATACCTTTGTTTTCCCTGTGTTATTCCAACCAACCATGACGTTTTTCTTCCTCCAGGCAAGATTTTGAATTCTCTCAATACTCTTGTTTTCCTTCGTTCATACAATCTTCCACGTTCAGGGGTATCGTGGAGTCTTTCGATCCCCCATTCATTTCTTCTTCTGAAAAGGAAGTCAAGGGGAAATAAAACCAAAATAGAAATGTGATAGGAACTTGATGGCCAATAAAATAGGTGCTTAAATCATGCTCTTGGACTTTTACTTTCTCATTTGATAGGTTTTGTTTTCTTCATGTATTACAAACAGAGAAGAGTCCGCTTTCAACCCAGCGTGCATGGATGGCCATCATCTGCCCCGTCAGGGAATCCCTGTTCCGTCATCGAACTGAATGCACGGGCAGACAGTAAGTTTCGGTAAAAGTTATTCCTTTGTTTACAAAGCAGAAACTCTTTCGCCATATTCTCTCGTTATTGCACAGAGATAGGTTGATTGATGCTTGTTGTTCTTCCGTTATCAATTTCTGTCTCCTCCTGTTCAAAACATTTAAGCGGACATCACTGCTACTAGTAATAGTAATGCAAGTAGGTACTGCTGCTACTTCAAACGGTTCTTAACAGTAATAATGAGGGCAATATGTATTTTCATTTGTTTTACGGATGTCAGTTCCTCGTTGGACGAGTGGTTTGCGTGCTCGCCTACCAAATCGGTAGTCTCTAGTTCGATTCCCCGCCCTGCCAGCGTGGAATCTGAGGAATTTGTTTCTGGTGATTGGAAATTATTTTCTCGATATAATGTGGTTTGGATCCCACAATAAGCTGTAGGTCCCCTTGCTTGGTAACCAGCTGGTTCCTAGCCAAGTCAGTGGTCTGGTTAAGCTTAAGATATCTTAATTTTTTACAGACGTCAGCTTTTGACTTCGTCCACACCGTGGATTGTCCCTCGAAATCGACCACTTCGTAGAGCCGCTTTCTCCGTCTCGGTCTCCGTCATCTCACACGATCGATGTGCTTTCATTTCTGAGCAACGGCATCGACTCCTTAGAAGGCTTCGCCGCCAGATCCATCTCGACGAGAAAATGCAAACATTTTGCATCTGAGGTTTTGCTCTGCTCCTGTTTGCTCTTCACCAGAATACAGAGGTCCACACCTGGCCTCATATACGCTTTAACATTTTACCAAACTTACAAAACCAACTTGTTTCGTTTTGTCTTTTGGGTTTCTGGAAAGTCGGCTTCACTAGATCAGTTTACTCTTTTATCGAAAAAGAAATATCGCTCATTTCATTGCATCCTTTCGAATTCATGTCACCACCAAGTAGGCAGAATATGTTGGATTTTGCACTTGGTTGTTTGAATTTGGTCACTGTAGACGTATTTGCACGAAAAACTTTTATTTTTTTCGGATTTTTACTTGGATTTTCACTCTTGAACCTGTGGACGAGCGATGCGGCATTATAGGAAGGCAAGGTAAATCACCGTTATTGAAATACTGATGTGAATTTCTTAAGTGATACACGGGAAGCATTGAGAGGATTTAAAAGGGGGTGACTCAGTGGCCAAGTCAGACGGTGACGGGAGGATTATGAGATGAAGAGAGAGAGAGGCGAGATATAACTGGAAGATTCTCTCTCTCTCTCTCTCTCTCTCTCTCTCTCTCTCTCTCTCTCTCTCTCTCTCTCTCCAAAAATATTATCTGCATTACTCCTTTATCATGCAACGTACTTGTGTTTGTGGCCAAGGGGTGAACCAGGCTTTAATTTTCATTTTCATTTTCTTAGAACTGTAAATGGTTGTTGCGTCGTTTAGCACCAAATGTACACGATATATATATGTGTATATATACTAAATATATTTATTTATTAAACTATTTATTTATTGTATGTAAGTTTATATCCTTTTTTATATGGCACGGTGTGATATGATATATTTAATCGAGAAATACACAGCTGTGATAATATACACGTATCGGAAACATGGACGCTGACTTTTGAATATGGAGCAGGTGTGAAAACGTGTGACAATAGGATGTCAGATCCATGGCCAGAGTGCGGTGGGAAGATCGTATTACGGACGAGGAAGTGGCGGAGAGAGAAAGAGAGATGTGGTGTGTGTGTGTGTGTGTGTGTAGTGGCTGGAAAATGACATAGATCTCAACTCAGAAAAGTAGCAGTCGATATAGACATAGGAGGACGGAGGAAGACTCGAAAGGAGAGTGCAAGAATTCTGGGTAAGAGGGCAGCGATGAACTCCTGTTGGCAGTTCGGCCAGAAGTGCACAGGACAAGGGAGTGATGTCATTGTACCTCTTGACCCCATACGGTTTTGAAAACGTAAAAATGTTTTTGAGCTTCATGATGAAATGTGTAAGGCGTAAAAATTGCAAGTCATATGAAGTAGCATAGTCGCATGAGCTGCTTAAACCTGATAATAGTAATAATAAATATAGAGAAACAAATCCTTCCAGCGGCTTAATAACAATTTTGGGCAGAATTGTCCATTTTTTTTGCAACAAGAATGAAATTTTGCACAAAGGTGCCTTTTGATAATCTAAAAAGATATAGATATGGAGACATTTGAAAAAATGGGTGTTAACCAATTTTTTCGCCCGTTTTTTTTAAATGACTGCCGCCACAATTGCTAATTTCGTCTATCTTTGCTTTAGAGATAGCTGAAATAACAATTTTGGTGTCGTCACATATGTTTGTGGGGTCAAAGAATTCATTAAAACACATGAAAACGCTCAAAGCTTTCTAGTTTTAATAATAACCAGCCGGCGGCATTGTTTGAACCGTAATATTATCATTATTTTTCATTGTAGAAGAAAAGTAAGAGAGTATTTAGAATCCTCGTGAAAAGTTCTATCAAAATGATGGTTTGATTTTTCTCTACAACTGATACTAAAGAAGTTACTCTGGCCGGATATTTGGATCAAAACGGCCCCCGGTTAAAATCCATCCGCTAACATAATCCGTAATATAAGAGCATATTTGGAATCCTCATGTAAAGTTCTATTAGAATAATGCCTTCTTTTTTCCTTATGAATAATAATAAAGAAGTTAGAATGGCCGGATATCCAGATCAAAGTGGGACCCGGTTAAAAACTATCCCATATAAAATCGGCATAGTATATGGTTCACCTTTGGTTTAATTCGGTCAAGTAGTTTCGCTGTCTCTAGAGAATATGCTACATACATACATAGTCCGACCGGCAGCTTTATATACATGTAAGATAAGGTAATGATTTGCTCTTGTTGGTATTAGTATTAATAGAAAAAAATTCTTGAGACCTGAAAAACTAGGTTGAAACATGTCTAATCATTTGTTTTATTTTCGATGTTACTGCTGATGCAAAATGAATAATATAACTATTCCAGAAGAGCCCGGAACACCAGCTCAGCGTCCCCTTACACCACCAAATGATTGGACTGTATATTTTATGTCAAAAGAAAACATTGAGCCGCTGCAATGCCCAGGGAAATCAAAGAAATCCGAATTTGGGTCTGGATACACCACATTAGCTAAAAAAAAACTCGGATCGCTTCAAAAAGCTTGGCAATGTTCCTGTACAGTTACGAGTAAATGTGTCCAGGCTTACCTTACAGACCTTACAGCCCGTTCGTGTTGCCCTAGGTCCCTCAGTGTGAGGCACCTCTGATGTCTACCAGAGAATTGCTAATGCATCTTCCGGTATATTTTGCATCTTCCAATCTTGGATGGTCTGGGATGCAGCTCAGATTTTGGTCGAGCTTATTCTGAAACGCATCTACGCTCACTCCTGATATGTTTCTCAGATGAGCTGGCAACGCATTGACTAGACGCTGCATTATCGATACTGGTTCGTAGTGGATTAATGTCCTGTGTGCCTTCCTTAGTTTTCCTGGTATAGTTTTGGGCATTTATCAATCCGGTCTAGGGCTTTTTGTCTAAAACTCTTTGGTGTAAACCACTTTAGTCTAAGATACGCTGGGCTAAAGACACTTTTGGCTAAAAACAACTCTGTCTAAAGACACTTTTGGCCACATACATTGGTGTAAAGAAACTTTCGACTAAAAACCCACTTGAAGCTGTACTATCACCTTGATCAGTTTAATTAATTCCTTTCCTAATGGAATACATTAAAGGTAATTTTCTCTCTCTCTCAAGACACTTTTGGCTAATAACCTTTCTTAACAAAACACTGTCAGGAAATTATTATTATGGTTTAATGACTTGTTTGTTTGCGAATGTTTCGTCGTTAAGTTGTTCAGGTATATCTCAATGTTTTCAAGTTTTTAAGTTTATTGTTTCTTCTTATTTTAGTTTCTTCTAAAACCCCAAAATGGAAAGTACTTCACAATTTGTGAAAACAATCCGAGGAAAAGATATGATGGTTACTATTATACGAAGAATAATTCAACCAAAACTGCTACGTATTGGCGATGAGAAGATCGAAGGTGCCCCAGCCGTCTTATCTTAAGCAGAAATGACAAAGTTGTGAAGACTTCAGATCCCAACCATGCAGGCGGTAGCGAAAAAGTGTATATGCTCCAAGCATTAAGCAAAATTAAATAAAAAGCTATTAAAACATCAGAAACGCCTGCAGCAATAATTTCTGAGTCAATTAGTGAAGTCCCAGATCCCAACCGCTGCTTTCTAACAATGTTTGCATCACGCGAAATATTTGAAAAGTAAGAAATAAACAATTTCCGAAGCTTCCAACATCATTGGCTGATGTAGACGTTCAAGGCAGATTTAGAATAACCATTGGAGGAGGAGACTGGCTAGTACATGGTAGTGGACAAGATGGAAGAGAGAGAATTTTGATGTTTGTAGGACCATCGTCTTCACAACAGTTAGGTTCATCAACGCTCTGGTTCGGTGATGGAACTCTTGTTACATGTCACAGTATTTTCTACCAAGTATATACAATTCATGCCCAAATCCATGGTGAAATGCATCCACTTGTTTTTTTTTTATTACTACCAGGGAAATTGGAAGAAATTTATATTAAAATGTTCCATGCTCTTGCTGAAGCGATGGAAGAGCCTGGAATTGAAACAGATATTACAGAAGTGACCATCAACTTTGAACTGGCAGCTCGAAATGCATTTTTACGCGTTTTTGGTGATATTGCTGCGCATTTCTGTTTTTTCCATTTCTGCCGAACGACGTGGAGAAAATTTCAACAATTGGGGCTTGTAAGTCTAATAATTACACAGACTTTTCTTTATTTTTTCCAAAAGTGAACGCTTTGGCCTTATTTACCTATTGCTGATGTTCCAATAGGGATGCAATGCTTAAAAGAAAGTGCACCTGAAAATGCCTTGCCGTTTGTAGAGTACGTAGAAAAGGATTTTGTGAATGGAATGCTTAGACGAAACGGAAGACATTGCAAGCCATTATTTCCAGCATCTGAATGGAATGTTTACGAGCTCACAAAGGATGGAAAATCACGTACGATAAATTCTGTTGAAGCATCGCATAGAGATTTAGTGTCCTAGTTAGATCTCACTCATATATATATATATATATATATATATATATATATATATATATATATATATATATATATATATAATTAATGTTCTTATACAATCAAGAATATCTCTTAACTTTCCGTAGGGGCAAGAAGAGAAAAAAGAATGCGTATAATCTGGCCTCTTTTCAAATTCTTACTACTGCATTTAAAATTACATAAATTTAATACGACAATTTGCTATTAATTTTTTTTTAAATGTGCAATTACTTGTGAATAAATATGAAAATTTGTAGTGTTTCCATCCTGTTACCTTTTTTCAAAATTGTCATTTTTACCAAATAACCTTAGACCACAGCGTCATTAGACCAAAGTATCTTTAGACCAAATCGTCTTTAGACCAAGTTGTTTTTAGACCAAATTCCTTAGCCCAAAGTGCTTTAGACGAAAGTACCGTATCCCTATTAATCTACCTCTGCTTGCTCTTTCTGATATTTTTAGCTCCATGATGTATTCGGCAATTCCTTCTATCTGTTTCCTTGCCTGTATTATCATGTAGCGTTCTCTTATCCTTTCGAGACTATATAAATTTAAAATTTGTAGTCTTTCCCAGTAGTCAGGGGCCTTAACTTCATCTATTTTAGCTCTGTTTGTGTAATATCTTTTTGGTAATGCAATATTCAAGTGGACTACATACATACGTTTTATAAAGCATAATCATGTGTTCGGCTTTTCTTGTTTTGAAATCCCGGAACAACATTCCCATTTTTTATGTAGGTGGAGGCATTGAACTTTGTCTGAAAAGTAATAGTTCGTAATGGTATAAATCACGTTTTTAAAAACTTAGTAATACTGTGGTGAAAAGATAGAAAAGAAACGTCAGGCAACAATATAACCATCTGTTGATGTTACCATTGTAGATGAAGCTGTAATAGCTGATATACTAAAGCCTGGCATTTCTAAAACATTTGCAGCATAGGCCAAAGATGTCTTTTTGCTTTTTGTTACATCTCCAGAAACACATAGAGCAAAGTGCCAGTAGAATAGGCCTCGTGTGGGAGGAATACCTCAGGGATTCGTTGACAACATCTGCAAGAGAACATCGTGGAAGAGGTGTAAGAAGACAGGGACACGCGAATACTACAATTCCAGCCAATTGGCAAAAGTTTCTCCGTATTGATGAAAACAAGACTGAAGTATTTGAATATTTCCAGAGCAATCCATGTCAGTTGAGAGTGATAAGTGAAACAGCCAGATCAGAGCCATGTAAGCATTAAAAGGCTGACTCCAGAATCATATTACATCTGACGGATGCAGGAGGGCACTTTTGAGAACAGTCGAAACAGATGAAGTAGTTTTGGCAATAGCATATGTTAACCAACTCGCTCTTGATGAAGTGTGGACAGCATTTAGAGTGGAAAAGAACTTCCATGACCTTGCAGCACATGATATAACTGCACATCTTGGGTCATTGAAATCCAGCTGTCTACCAGTGTCCCATAGCATAACTGGTTGTGATATTGTGTCCTCCTTTGGTGGAACAAGGAATAAAACAGCTAGGCAGACTTGGAAGACATTTGACGATATCACAGCAACATTCCATACGCTATCATGTGCCCCTTCTAACATTACTGTGAGTGTTTTTAAATTAATGGAACGATTTTTTATAACAGGTAAATGGAGTTAGACAACACCCATTTACAAAGAGGAATAAGTCTGTAGAAAATGTTCCCCCTACGAAAGCTACTCCTAAAGACCATAATAGCGGTGTATCAAGGAGGACATGTAGGGGGACAGGCTTGAGTGTACCATCACCACCACTACTTCCTGAACCAAGCCATCCCCAAGTGTTACAGGGCGTCACTAAGGTGTACTGCCCTGTGTAAGTGTACCGTATCACGTGAAAACTATTGCATTTAGGAGTACAGTATAACATTTTAAAGAATTTCGAAGAAGGCCTAATTCGCCTTAGTTGATATAATTCTGGTATTATGTAATTAAATTTAAATATGGATTTCAATTTCTTTTCTTCACGATTATGATAACACTGTGGAATCTATATTTTTTTTCTTTACAATGGTGATATTCTATTGTCTATGGATTTTGTTTTTATTTCTTAACATAGGTTCACTCGTTACATTTACCATTTAACGTAACTTAGAAACAGAATTTTCAGTGCGACATTTTAATATTATGTATCTGTTTTGGTTGTAAATTGATTTAATACTGATTTCGAGTAATTCCAAAACTAGGAGACTAAGAGTGTTTTCACATGTTTCAATGAATTCCTTGACCCCAAAAACACATGTTATGACACCAAAACTGTTATTTCAGCTATCTTCAAACCAAAGATAGACGAAATTAACCATCATAGCGGCCATTTTGAAAAAAGGCCGAAAAAAATGGCTGGCACCCATTTTTTCAAATGTCTCCATACCTATATGTTTTTAGGGCATCAGAGGACACATTGGTACAAAATGACATGCTTGTAGCAAAAAATGGACAATTTCATCACCAAGCCGCTGGACAATATGGCTGTGGATTTGTTTCTTCATTTCAAGACTCATGCTACTATGAGTGATTTTTCAATAATAATAATAATAATAATAATAATGCAGACTCCAGGATATTCGTTGCCTTTTTTTCCACAAGCATCAGACTCATTGACCCTTCGGTGTAGCCTCGTCCCCATCCGGTCATATTTGTTTCCAAATAATCCCCTCCTTCCCTGAACCCCCCCCCCCCCCCCCACTCGCTGTCTGTATCCTTCTCCTCTCTCTTTAACCTCGAACTTGGTCAGGATCGATGACGAAGCAGTTTTATGGTCAGGAGGAATGTGCATGTGGGGATATATATATATATATATATATATATATATATATATATATATATATATATATATATATATATACATACACATATAAATATATATAATTTAAATGTGGTTTTCCACCCTTCCTTCCTCATAGCTCATACGTCCATGATGCTGATTCGGGAATTTGACGATAACCTATATTTACATTCCTGGCTGGAATGCGGAAACACTACTCTCCCCCCCCTCCCTCTTTATCCCCTACCCCCAACCCTCTCCCTTCTCCTCTTCTGATATGCATAGCGAAGTCATTATTGTTTTTTTTTTTTTCACATGCAACTGTTACCCGGATATGCTAGCCACTGGGGAGGGGGATGGCTGTTGGGGTGTGGGGGCGGTTGGCGGGTGAGGGCCCACTAGGGAGGGACCCCCACCTTCCATTCCAATTTGCTAACACACCTCTTACTTTATTGGCCCCCTCTGGGTTTGGCGAGCCGATCGTTATTGTTTTTTTTTTTTTTTTTTTTTTTTTTTTTAAGGGGGATTTATTTCTTTTGATTTCTTCCGTTAATTCGCAATCGCTTCTGATCTGATTACACTGGTTTACACAAAAAAAAAAAAAAAAAATTTGGTCTGAGGCAAGAATGGGGATAGGTTTTTTTTGCTAATTTGGGTGTGCTGAATTCTAATTTATAAATAGTTTTGCTCTATCACCTCTAGTTTTCTGGCTTTTAAATAGTCTCATTTTAGTATAAATAGAGAATATATGCATTCAGAGTTGCAGCAGCTTATAACAGATAAAACAGGATAGATAACTAGAGGTGATGAGTAAAAACGGATTTCAAATTTGAATTCAGCACCCCAAAATTAGGTAAAAGCGGGTATTTTTGTGCTTGCCTCAATTTCTTTGTAAACCAGTGTTATTTTAGCATTTTTTCCCAAACACGGGAATTCTGTGGAAATTTTACATGACTCGTGGGGTTTTCCCCCTTAGAGTAGTATATGTCATGAGAAGGATAATATTGCGATTATCATTATGACTGTAGGGTACGCGTACCGTCGAAAATTGCGGTAAAATAAGTCCAAGTAGAGAGCCGTTACGTACCGCCCTGAAACTCGGGAGCGAGACTGGCCTAGGCTAGACTAACGCTGTTGCTGTCAGAAACCTTACACAAAAGATTTCATGAAATGCAGAGAGCTTCAAATTCCACACTGTGGAGCTGTAAAGCTTGTAAATCTACTGTCCCTTTCTGCTCCATTAGAGCCAAGATGAGAAACATTTTTTTTTTTACTGCGCCTTGGTCAGGTGAGAGCGTTTGTGGTTAAAATGTAAATGTCTGTACTTGATGGCTGATTTTCCTCCCGTGGGAATAGCTGAAGTACTATGCAAGTGTGCACAGTAATACTAAGTGTGAGATCTCGCAAGGACAGGTTTGAAAGCAGCCTTCATATCCAAAATTTTGGTAGAAATGAAACGATTGCATTTAGAAAAAAAAAATCATCCAAGACTTGTATAGGATAGGCGACAGAATGATCAAGACACCATCTTAGAAGCTGAGAATTTGACGAAGTTAAGGGATCCCCAGACCCAAATGAATGTGAGCAGCAGGAGAGAGCCGAAGAGTTAGCGGGAAGCAAATATGGATGGGCGCATCAGCAGCAATTGCACTGAAACAAGGGGTAGCTGAGGAAGAGCCATTGATAAAAAGGGACAAAAATAGGTAAGCGAATGGTACCTAGACCACCAGAAAAGATGGGAAAATGACTAGATATCTGTCTGTCAAGATCTGTTTAAAAAAAAATGACAGGAACGCCACAAAACCTTCAAGAGAATAAAATAAAATCGATAGATGGGATTTCTGGATACCAGCGCCACTAGCGAAACAAAAAATACAAAGTGAATTTTTTTCAGAAATTCTTCCATGAGATAGGAAAGATCACTAAGTCCTATAAAGGCCAGAATGAAGAAGAATCGTATTTTACGTGGAAAAAAGAATAATTTGTGTGCGCTACTGTGGTAAATAGACCTTATTTCAAGCGTACATATTATTGTATGTAGAGTACTTTTGCTCACATATATTTTTAAAAATATATATATATATATATTATATATATATATTATATATATATATATATAGTATATATATATATATATATATTGACTGGTAAAGTGTTTCTGTAACAACAGAATTCCATCTAATAAAAGGAGCCCATAAAAACCAAACCAAAATGTAGAGAGGAAAAGTACTAATATTTCAGAGACTGCTGTCTCTCTCTTCAGGTATATGAATGAGAAAAGTTTACAGAAAAGGTGGTATTTATACAAGATTTTTTTTTTTTTGATTCTTCGTACAAGTAAGCCAATTTAGGTCACCCCCGCTGATATCTTCCTTTAATCTTCTTAAGCGTTTGGTTGAATGAACACTGCGTCGACGATGTCCGATGCCCAATTCCCTTTTGAAGATGGTTTCATTACCTGTATTCTTCCTTTTATTAAGGCCGATTCCATCATTTGGACTCTTGTACCGGCAGTTGCTGCTTAATTAAATACACGTGGACATTATTCCCAGTTTGATACTCATTCATTATACCTTGAAGAGAAGAGACAGCAGTACTCTGAAATATAGTACTTTTTTCTCTCTACAATTTTGGTGTTTTTTGTTATGGCTCCTTTTATTAGCTATATAATAATATATATAATATATATATCTATATATAGATATATATAATAGATGTATATATATATATACCATACATACATACATACATACATACATACATACATACACACATATATAATCCCAGTAATGTGCTTGATTTTGATATTAGAAATGTGTCTAATCCTGTCGTTTTTTAGAGTCAGTCGCTGCAAATGCTCGAGGATTCTTCGAGATAGGTTTGGCAGGACGTGGCTCCCGGTCATGAATTCGGTGGAATCGATAGGCAGGGTAGTGCGCAATTTCCGAGAAACATTACTCGAAAAATGTCGAACGCCGGGTTTTATCGAGAACTGATTGTATGGCGTTTTGTTCAGAACGCACTGCAATATTTGTTTACACAGCGCAGCGCAGCATTTCCGTGGTTTTTAAACTGGCTGAGCGCGACGCACTTCAACTGCTCGGCATCAGGTGAAACCAAATGAGACTTCTGTAACTAACTATAAATATCAAGCATCGATTGGATGCCAGTTTCTCTTTTGGCGGAGTCTTCCAAAGACAATGAAGTGCACTGGTGTGCGTTTATCATCTTGGAATGAGGTCGAAGATCGAAGGATGATCTTCGTGGAAGTTTGCACCATGAGAGAAAGTGGTATTTCAACTAACATTTGATGGCATTAGGTTTGATTTCTCTGTTCCTAGCAGTTGTACAAGTAGGTTACCCGCACCGCTGTCTGTCTACTTCATTCAGGCGGCCAGAACAGTTTCAGGGATGACGTCAGTCAAGACAAACCAGTCAGTATGTGGAATCATTACGGAAATAAGTCAAAAGAGTGAGAGTTACTCAACTCCTCAGGTAAATGGACAAAAGAGCTTTGATTTCTTAATAGCATTCGTTTCATTGAAATTAACCATTCGCTCTGGTAAGGGAGGAAAAATGTCTATTAAAACATCATTATGGGTGATAAATGATGTCAGGGCGAAATGACACACACTAACCTGCATTATTTGTAACCTCTCTTTTATACATCTTCCACTCAGTACAAAATCTTCCCGCTTTTAAGAGGCTCTCTTGATTCCATATAGTATATACACAAACAGACACACGCACACACACACACACACACACACACACACATATATATATATATGGTATATATTATATAATATATATATATATATATATATATATATATACATATATTGTGTGAGTAATATATGTATTACATATGTCCAAGTTCTGGTGATTTTCTGTATTCATATCTTCAAAGGAATTAAATCATAAATCTTTCATTTGTAGTAGAATTTTCTCATTTGCCTTGACTGATTTTATATTTTTTGTGGTATGTACTTTATAATGGTAAAGCTTGGGTATATACAACTTCTGTTGCTTATGTTCTTTGCATATCGATGTATATGTAATTGTATCCTTTCAAACATATATAATTGTTTATATACTATAATATATATAATATATATATTATGTATTATATATATATAGATATATATATATGTGTGTGTGTGTGTGTGTGTATGTATGTATGCATGTATGTATCGGATACAAGGAATTCTATAAGCATACATCCTCGAATACATTGATATGCGCATACGCAGTGGAAGTTGTAGTGGATACGATGACCTATCTACCCGTTTTTTTATTGTGGTATACCGCAGTGTTACCATTTTTTTTTCTGCTGGAGAGCTGTTTAATTTTAGCACCGGTAAGGTCGGCCGATCTTCAAGTTACCTATTCCTGTTCAATGTTTTTTTGTCAAAGATTTGCCTAATTTTAGCTTTGCTGTCAGTGTTAAGGCACCACACTCGGTCTGATGCCCTCTGAATGAGCGCCGGAAGGAACAGCGCACTTTAATATAAAAGGTTAAAAAAAAAAAAAAACATTAAGAATGGCCTCTATTACTGGCGAAGAGTTGCACCACTAAGGCAGTGAATAATTGGCAGGTACTTCGGAAGATGGGTATTATCACTGGAGTTATATTAGAGAGAGAGAGAGAGAGAGAGAGAGAGAGAGAGCAAGGGTCACTGATACAGGTACTACCGTATTCTGAAGGAAAGTAGTAGTTACTTAAGGGTACCGAACCCTACTTTAAAGAACAGGGCTCGTAGTCGCCTGTCCGTGGTTCACTCTAAGCCTGGCCCCCACTAACGGTCTACTTGTGCATGGCTTCCACGCCATCCCCTCCGATAGAAGAAATGACCTGTTGATTATATATAAGAATGGATGTATATTCCGTGTTTGTGCCAGCATAACTGGAACGCATTGAGCATTTACAACTAAGCTTGATATAGTACATATGACTTACTATCTAGGAATCAGCACTGTGGGGGTAAGTCATCACTAGCACCAAAGGCCACACGTAACTAATTAAACTTGACGAATTTATCATACCTAATTTCGGTACACATATGACTTATTATCTGGAAAGGAATCCTGTGGGTAAAGACATCAATGGCACCAAAGCGGTGGGGGTTGGGAAGGGGGTGACAGAGAGAGAGAGAGAGAGAGAGAGGAAGTGAAAAAGAAAGTAGAAGGGGTGAGGAGAAGAGAAAGAAAGTTTATCTGTTGTCAATCAGAGTTATCCCAGGCAGCATTGGGTTGGTCAGCAAGTATATGTATATATATATATATATATATATATATATATATATATATATATATATATATAAGGAGAGAGAGAGAGAGAGAGAGAGAGAGAGAGAGAGAGAGAGAGAGAGGAACATGTCTTGGTGTATGCGGCTGTCTTTTAGGCATTGTGCCATATTCAACATTTATTTGCAATTCCCTTTTATGTGGTTGAAAAGTGAGAATGTTACTGAAATTTCTTCTGTTTTCTATTTAATATTTATTATCATGGAAGGACAATTTTATTGTAATTAGAAGCTGCAGATCTGTGAATGCAATTATTGGGGGTCTTCTCTTTTATCCTTAGATTTTGTCCTTTGTACTTAATAAACTTATCTCTGTTCCATCATATACGTAGCATGTTTTGGACACCTGTCTTGCCCTTCTGACCTTTGTCTTTTCTTTTTTTTTCTTTTCATTTCCATTTTGGTTTGTTACAAAAATGTTTTCATCTCTCTCTCTCTCTGGGTACCTCCTGCTTTTCACTGTGATCAGATATAAACTTACATAAAAAAAATGTAATTTGATTTTGTCGACGTGGCATGGAAACATGTTAAGTGGTCAGGCATCTCGCTATCTTGCCCTTATGGACCAGTGCAGGAGCTTGTCTCTTTGTTAGTAAGTAAAAGTTGGATGGTCTTTGTAGAAAATTTGCCTTATGCAGCGTAAAGCTTCCTTTAGTTACAACTGTGTTTACTTCCTACCGTATATTATAGTATCTGCGAAATCTCTCTCCGTCCAGGATTTCGAAATAGGAAGTTATTTTCATCCTTCTCTGATGAGAGAGAGAGAGAGAGAGAGAGAGAGAGAGAGAGAGAGAGAGAGAGAGAGAGAAGGAATGGTGGGTTGACCTCGTTGTTTGTTACTGGAATAGGATCCTGGTTCGTATTTATGGCTGTCGTTAACGTTCTTCCGTTGGACTAAAATATCGCTTTTTGATATGGGCGCGAAGGTGCTTGCGTGTTCTCAGGAAGCCGTCGGTGGGAATTCTCAAGTGCCTTTTAAGGCATCTTTTGATTTTTGTTTTCTTTCTGTGCTTTTTCGATGATTTTTTATGGGGTTTGGAGATTCGGCGTTAGGTCGTGGGAACTGCTGCTGCATTCTGCTTTGTGTGTGTGTGTGTGTGTGTGTGTGTGTGTGTGTGTGTGTGTGTTGGGGAGGAGGGGGAGCCCAGGGTTTGTTTTCTTGTCATTTTACGTTGCTATTTCTTTGTTTTAACTTCTCAATAGACATTTTCCCAATTTTTTAATTTTGTAGATAGATTCAATTCTAGATGTTTGTTTATCATGACCTGAAAACACTTGGAGGGAAGTAGCGTATTCACAAGTGCCTAAAGGTTTTTATTTCTCGCTTGAAGAAATCCCAAAAAGTGACTGACGGATTTCATAAGGACGAGTGGTGAATCACAGTAGAGTTGTTTACATTTTTTCTGTCTATGCGCTTGTCTTTGTAGCCTCAAGATATTTGTCAGTGTGTCAGTTAGCTTGCCTTTGTGGCTTCAGGATAATTTCTTCAAGATGTCTGCTTGTCTTTGTGGATATAGATCTTTTCATTTTACCATGGATGCTTCCATGGCGGATCCGTTTTTTTTTTTTTTTTTTTTTTTTTTTTTTTTTTTTTTTTTTTTTTTTTTCTTCAATACTTAATCGGTGCAAAATTTTCTTGTGGCTGTCTGCTTGTCTTTGTGGATTCAATGTTTTTGTGTGCCTGCTTGACTATGGATTCAGAATTTTTGTAGATGTGGATTTTTTGTGTCTGTTTTTGTCTTCGTGGATCCTGGATCTTTGTCTGTGTTTGTTTGTCTTCTTTTCTTTGTGGATCCGGATTTTTTCTGCCTGTCTGTGTGCTTGTTTCATGGATCCAGTTTTTTTTCTGTCTTCCTGCTTGTCTTCTGCACCCAGGATTTTTGTATCCCTTCCTATTTCCTCGCCTTAGTTGGTGCAGAAGTTTTCATCTATGTAACTGTCTGCTTGTCGTTTTGGGTGCAGAATCGGCATGGCCGCCTGTCTCCGCGGTGGTAGAAATTTTCTGTATTCCTTGAGGTCTTGACCTCGTGGTTCTAGGATTGTTGTCTCTCTTTCTCCCTGCTTGTCTACGAGGAACCATGAGTTTTTCTTTCTCCCTGCTTGGCTACAAGGATCCAAGAGTTTTTTTCTTTCTCCCTGCTTGTCTACAAGGATCCGTGATGTTTTTCTTTTTCTGCTTGTTTACGAGGATCCAGGAGTCTCTCTCTCTCTCTCTCTCTCTCTCTCTCTCTCTCTCTCTCTCTCTCTCTCTCTCTACTTGTCTATGAGGATCCAGGTGTCTTTTTTTTCCTGCTTTTCTATGAGTATCTACGACTTTTTTCCTTCTGCTTGTCTATGAGGATCCAGGAATTGTTTCTACTTGTTTATAAGATTCCAGGAGTCTTCTTTCTTTTTGTTTACGAGGATCCAGGAATCTTTTTTTCCTCTACCTGTCTATGAGGATCTGGGAATCAAATTTTTTTTTCTTTCTCTCTACTTGTCCATGATGATCCAGGAATCTGTTTTCTTCTTTTCTATACTTGTCTATGATGATCCAGGAATGTTTTTCTCTACTTGTCTATGAGGATCCAGGAATCTTTGTTTCTTTCTCTCTACTTGTCTATGAGGATCCATGAAGCCTTTTTTTTTTCCTTTCTCTACTAGTCTATGAGGATCCAGAAATCTTTTTTCTTTCTATATTGTCTATGAGGATCTATGAATCTATTTGTTTGTGAGGATCCAGGAGTCTTTTTTTTCTATCTACTTGTTTATGAGGATCTAGGAATCTTTTTCTTTCTCTCTCTCTATTTGTCTATGAGGATCCAGGAGTCGTTTCTTTCTGCTCTTCTATGAGGATCCAGGAGTTTTTATTTTTCTCTTCACTGGTCTGTGAGCATCCATGAGTGTTTTCTTTTGCTGCCTGTAAGATCCCAGGAGTTTTTTCTTTTCACTGCTTGTCTACTAGGATCCATGAGTTTTTTCTTCCTCTCTTCTTGTCTACAAGGATCTAGAATTTTTTTTCTCTTTCCTGATGGTCTGTGAAGATCCAGGATTTTTTTCTTTCTCCCTGCTTGTCTATGAGGATCCATGAGTTTTTCTTTTTCTCTGCTTGTCTGCGAGGATGCAGGAGTCTTTTCTTCCTGTTTGTGTACGAGGATGAAGGAGGTTTTTTCTTGCTTCCCTTTGAGGATCCAGGAGTTTTGTCTTCTTGTTTGTCTACGAGGATCCAGTTTTTTCCTTTCTGCATACCTACGAAGATCCAGGAGTTTTTGCTTTCTCTGTTCGTGTGCGAGGATGCAGTTTTTTCTTTCTTTCTGCTTGCCTACAAGTATCACGAATTTTGTTCTTTTTCCCTTGCTGGTCTGCGGAGACCCAGGACTTATTTCTCCCTGTTTGTTTATGAGGATCCAGGAACGTTTTTCTATCTCCCTGCTTGTGTATGAGGATTCAGGAGTGGGTTTTCTTGTTGCATGTCTACGAGGATCCAGTTTTTTCTTTCTGAATGTCTACGACGATACATTACATTTTTCTTTTGCCCTGCTTGTCTGTGTCGAACCAGGAATGCTTTTTTTTTTCTTTTTGCTTGTTTACGATGATCGAGATTTTTTCTGCTTGTCTGCGAGGATACAGGAGTCTTTCTTTATGGTTGTCTAGAAGGAAGACCCAGGATTTTTGTCTTTCTCCCGGCTTGATGATGAGGATCCAGGTGCTTTTTCCCTTCTGCTTGCGTTCGGGGATCCGGGAATCTTTCTTTCTTCCTGTGGGTCATACGAGGATCCAGTTTCTTCTTCCTGCTTCTCTACGAGGATATAGGAATTGTTTTCTTTGTTTCTTTCTCCCTGCTTGTCAAGGAGGATCCCGAATTTTTTTTTTTTTTTTTTTTTTTCCTGCTGGTCTACAGATCCTGGATTTGTTTTTTCTCTTTTCTCCATGCTAGTCTACGAGGATCCAGGATTGTTGTTTTAGATTTAGTTGGCCTTATGCCAGCACGGGCTCTTGCTCCTAGAGCAGCTAGTAAAGGATCCAGGAGTTTTTCCGCTTCCTTGCTTGTCTACGTGGATCCCGGCGTTTTTTTTTTTTTTTTTTTTTTTTTGTCTGCATGTGTTCGTAGATCTAATTTTTTGTCTTTGTGCGTTTCTCTCTCTCTCTCTCTCTCTCTCTCTCTCTCTCTCTCTCTCTCTCTCTCTCTGCTTATCTTCCTAGATCTAGGATGATTTTCCTGTATATGTGCACTGCCAGCAGGTTCTGAATTTAATTAATATTACATAATAAACTGAGTCGAATGCTTCCCATACGAGAATTGTTTTCAATATCTCTTTAACGATGTTTACATTTGGGTAAACACTTTTTGCGAGTCTTTTTATGGTATTTTCATAATTGTTAATTTTTTTTTATTATTTATTCTCCGTTATGTAACACACGTGTTAAATATTCTGTTCTTGATGTTAACGTAGTACTAGATATTTCATTGACAAATTATACAGTGTATGTAAATTCCCCAAACTTTCCAACGGAAATATACTAAATTTTAAAGGTATTCCGCAGTGTGAATAATAACTAGTCTCACTTAGCAATATTTTCCAACTTTCTCAGCGACACCATATGATTTTGAAATGTAAACGATCGTTTTTCCAAGCCACATCGCCTCGCCGATGCCTTAAGATACCGCAGGCGTTGATTGTTAGGTAGAGGATACCCGCTATTTAATCACCGTGGGCATGGCTCGATAAAGAGTACTTGTTTTTTAATGGATCCCTTCGGTTGAATCCTTTCTTTATGGCAGTGCAGAGGATACTTTGTATTGTAATTTATTGGGCGCTGTCGTATGCTTCACCTCTCTCTCTCTCTCTCTCTCTCTCTCTCTCTCTCTCTCTCTCTCTCTCTCTCTCTCGGGTCATACAGTACACGAATGGAATTCCAGTGCAAGTTCGCTACTACCCCTTCCCCCCCACCCCGTGTACCCTTTTCCACCCGTACCCCTTGGACTTGACACTGTATATACATGGCTTATAGATGGAGAATTGTATGAAGTGTGAAATGATGCTCGAATAGAAATAATCACTTGGTTGAAATGGTAGTGATTATGACGCAGTGAATCATTGACTTAGTGATGTGGGTGTGTGTGCGCGTGCACGTGGTATGTAGGGAAACTTGGTCGTGTAAAAACGGAGAAAGTAAGTGATTCCCAAAACCTGGGAGTAGAAATTGGGTAGAAAGGAAGTTTTGTTTATTGTACATATATTGCGCTGTAGTATTATTATTGCACGAGTATATACAATACTTGGCTGTATAGTAAGAGGGTTCAAAATACTTGCATTTGCCGACCCTCGTTCGGTGACTGCTTCCCCCCCCCCCCCACTCTCTCTCTCTCCTCTCTCTCTCTCTCTCTCTCTCTCATCTCTCTCTCTCTCTCTCTCTCTCGGCTCTCTTTGAACGTCGCCCCAGCTCTGACTTCTCTCTCTCTTTTGCGATACCCATCATTTTGCCCCTTTTCGAGAGGCAGAGTCTGCTGAATGAATCTGTCCGTCTCTCGGATCAGGCTGTGGAAATTTTACCCGCTCCTCTGTTCTTATATCTGTGTTTTTTTTTTTTACTTATTTATCTATGGAAGAAAATGAGCTTTGAATTTGTGTCCTTCTTTTGTAACTCCCTGATTCCCTTTTAACCTTAGCATATTCTTCGAGGTGGATTCTATTATTGCTGGCTAGGGAGATTCAGTGTCCCCTCCCATCGGCTTCCGGTTAAAATATAAAAAAGGGGACCTTTTTGCGAGCTGAATGCATCAGTTTCCCATAACCGTTTGGCCTCACATTAAAAAGTCTAAAAAGATGAAAGTATTTAACTTTTGCAAGGTCCCCCCGTGGTATCTTCTGTCGGCTGAGCCCTTCTCTGCGGATAATGGTGGGTGGGGGGGGGAGGGGAGAGAAGACGAAGGAGGGAGAAGGACGCTCCCAGCATCTTATCTGGAGATAAGATCTACCTGCAGGATGCTGTGCATTTGTCATGATATTTAACTGTAGGCAGCGGCAAATTGCATCATCTGCGCGAAGATGTAAGTTCTGTGTATCAATTTTAGCTTATTTTTGTTGTTCGTAAAGGTGGATTCCTTTGTAAGCTGCCCCACTTTCTTCTTTTTTTTTATTAATGGGTAGTTTGTTTATTTATTTGACTGGTTTACTTGCACATCCGCGCTTAGTCAGATTTAAGGAAATGTGTCATGTGGTTCCAGACAGAAATTGGTGATGTTGGTATAGTCATTATTATTGTTATTTTTATTATTATTATTATATTATCGATTTTATATATGTCTTTTCAATTCTTCTTATTATTATCTCTCATCAGGGCTGAATATTTGCTAATGCTGGCCGATGTTCATATCGGGCGGTGAAAGAAATGTTTTCTAAAAATAATAATTTATTTGATATGATAACAAAAGTGGTTAACAAATCTTAGTCTAAGGGTGTACGGAATTCCAACGTTTCCAACCGTATCATCGGTTCATTTTCAAGGAAAGGTGAGCTTGAACTGATTGAAATGGGGTCGTTCGGCGGTATTTATTGTGTCCCAGGTGCTCTGTCCTGATGGCGCTGCATTTTCATTGGCTGAACAGAGGATTAGTCCCAGAGTCAAGCCGTCTTGCAGAGGTGGAAGCTCGCACTGCTCTTCTCGTGCGGACGCTGGAGACTGGGAGCGTAGTATTGGGAAGGTCATTGCCGATAGACGGGGGCACCTGATTGGCCCGTTCGATCGGCTCTTATGGTGCTGGCGGGCGGCGCCCTTCGTGCCACCGTCGGGAGGAGTGAAGTCTCTTGGGTGGTGTTGAGGCTGGGTCTCTCCTTCCCGATGTGTAGGGCCTCCAAGAGGCGGAGGCGACGGTGGTCTGCTGCCTTATCGATAATTCTGATATTAGGAATAATGTCATTCCTAATTATCCTGGTATTGTGGACGTTTTTGGCATGATTATGGATGGCGCCTTCCTGAGCGTGGCAGGATATCTCTTCGAAAATCGCATAGTCGTCATACCAATGTAAGCGCCGGGGCATTCCCGGACAGGGGGCATTTGTACTGGTAGACAACGTTAGTTTTCTTGAGAGGGTCCTGCAACACGGGGGCTGGATTGTTTTTCATAATCAGGCCACTGGTCTTCTTGCTCTTGTAGTAAATTATTAGTTTCACTTTTTTCGCAGGGTCCGTGGGGGAGACGTTCCTTTCTATGATGGTACGAAGGGCTCGCTCGTCCTCTTTGTATTTCTTATGAAATACTCCCTTGTAAAAAGAGCCCATCAGCAGAGAGACTGGGACACAATAAATACCAGAACCGAACGACCCCATTTTTCAATCAGTTCAAGCTCACCTTTCCTTGAAAATGAACCGATGATACGGTTGGGAAACGTTGGAATTCCGTTACACCCTTAGACTAAGATTTGTTAACCACTTTTGTTTATCATATCAATAATTATTATTTTTAGAAAACATTTCTTTCACCGAGATATGAACATCGGCCAGCTATTAGCAAATATCAGCCCTGATGAGAAGAGAATAATAAGAAGAATTGAAAAGACCATATATAAAATCAATTCCACTGATGCTGCCATCATCTTTAACAAAACATGTTTGAGAGAGGGTCTCCTACCTTCATATATTATTATTATCATCATATTAGGGGGGAAACCTTCTTTAAGGGCATAGCTACGAAAATAATGGCTTGTTTCTACGGAATTCAATTTATATAGTCTTCTCTATTCTTCTAAAATAAATATACTGCTTGTCATCAAACGTATCAAGTTCCAGCGGATATAACAAGTTTTGTTATTTCAGTTTGTGTTACCACTGACGTTTTCAAACGAGCTCCGGCGATTATTTCAAAACAAATAGTTATTGGATGTACATGCGAGTTACATGGGTATATGTATGGCGGGGGTTGGGGGGTGGGTGTAAAGATGACAGGTTGGTTATTAAGCTGCATTTTGGTTGGTCACGGTTGTGACGAAATCGGTCTCTTGAGTATTTTATTATATTATTATTATATCACCTGTGATCTTATTATTATTGTGATTATTATTATTATTATTATTATTGTTGTGATTATTATTATTAATTATTATTATTATTATTATTATTATTATATTCATTTGTGCAGGATAAAGCGAAAGAGAAGGGAAAAATGGCTTATTATTATTATTATTATTATTATTTTATTATTATTATTATTATATTATTATTATTATTATTTCATGTGCAGGATAAAAGCGAAAGAGAAGGGCAAAAATTGCTTATTATTATTATATTATTATTATTATTATTATTATTATTTCATGTGTAGGATAAACAAAGCGAAAGGGAAGGGAAAAATGGCTTAGTATTATTATTATTATATTGTCACCTGTGATATTATTATTATTATTACTATTATTATTATTATCATCATTATTATTATTATTATTATTATTATTATTATTATTATTATTATTATTATTAATATCATGTAGGTAAAAACAAACGCTTTAATAGAAGGGAAAAATGGCAAAGAATGATAAGAGGATTTAAATGAACCGATTGATACCTCCCAATGTAGATAAAACAGAGGTAGGTATACATGCCCAAAGCATACTATACTCTGTTTTTTTCCATCTGCCCATCCGCCTGTGGTGTTTGCGTATGGTAACACTGCGTCCCAGGCTTTTAAATAATATCCTATTTCGAATCTTAACGGTGTAATTAGCATACAGTAAATTATTAAAACACTTTTCAGTTGCAAATGTACACCCAGATATTCTTTTATTTACCTAAAACTTACACAAAGTGTAAATATTTACAGCCTGGGACGCAGTGTTACCATGCGAAAACACCGCAGGCGGATGGACAGATGGAAAAAAACAGAGTATAGTTGTTAACAAAGAAGGGAAATGGCTTTTTAGTCAGAGTGACTTCCTCTCGATATCTAAGGAGACATTATACTCGTGTATGTACGGTATTCAGTGCTTTACGAGAGATGGTTAGTTTTCTGTGATTGGTGCGGCCGGTGGGTTGGTCTGCCCATTTACCGAGACTTGATGAAATGTAGTGGAGAACAGACAAATGTATTGAATAAATAAAATGTAAATGAAACAGGAGAAAGTGCTGTGTGGCTTTCCAGGTGATAGATTCCGTTCTTATTTGAGAGAGAGAGAGAGAGAGAGAGAGAGAATTTACCTTACAGACCTTACAGTTCGTTCGGGTTGCCCAGGTCCCCCTCAGTGTGAGGCACCCTCTAATGTCTACCAGAGAGTTGCTAGTACATCTTCCGGTATATTTTGCATCTTCAATCTTGGATGGTCTGGGATGCGGTTTAGATATTTGTCGAGCTTATTCTTAAACACATCTACGCTCACTCCTGATATATTCCTCAGATGAGCTGGCAATGCATTGAATAGACGCTGCATTATCGATGCTGGTGCGTAGTGGATTAATGTCCTGTGTGCTTTCCTTATTTTTCCTGGTATAGTTTTGGGCACTATTAATCTACCTCTGCTTGCTCTTTCTGATATTTTTAGTTCCATGATGTTTTCTGCGATTCCTTCTATCTGTTTCCATGCCTGAATTATCATGTAGCGTTCTCTTCTCCTTTCCTAGACTATATAATTTTTAAGGATTGTAGTCTTTCCCAGTAGTCAAGGTCCTTAACTTCTTCTATTCTAGCTGTAAAAGGACATTGTACACTCTCTATTTGTGCAATATCCTTTTGATAGTGTGGGTACCCTATCATATTGCAATATTCAAGTGGACTACGAACATATGTTTTATAAAGCATAATCATGTGTTCAGCTTTTCTTGTTTTGAAGTGCTGTAACAACATTCCCATTTTTGCTTTACATTTTGCCAACAGAATTGCTATTTGATCATTGCATAACATGTTCCTATTCATCATCACACCAAGGTCTTTAACTGCTTCCTTATTTGTGATTGTCTCATTATTAGGTCCCCTACATGCATATAGCTTTCCTTCTCTGTCTCCATAATTTATTGATTCAAATTTATCAGAGTTAAATACCATCCTATTTACCTCTGCCCAATCATATACTTTGTTAAGGTCTCTTTGTAGAGCGTTCCTATCTTCCATCACATGTAATTTCTTCTCACTTATTCTTGTGTCATCAGCGAAAAACACTAACTCAACTACCGCAATCCTTAAACATTACTGTCTATGTCCTTCAATCATAATAACAAAGCAGTATTGCAGCTAACACCGTACCCTTGTGGCCTCCACCGGGTATTACCTTTGGCTTTCATCCGATTTCTCATCGTTTGCACATAACTATCTTTTTGTTTCTGTTGTGTTAAAAATTTCTTTTAAAAACCATCTTCCTACTTTATCCACGATATTGTGTTTTCTAATTTTCTTCGCTAATATATTATGGTCTACCTTGTCAAAAGCTTTTGCAAAGTCTAGATAAACATAAACCACATCTGTTTCATTTCTGCTTTTCATATTTTTGAATATGTTCTCACGGTGGACTAACAGTTGGGTTTGTGTACTTTTTCCGGGTACGAAACCATGTTGTCCTATATTAAACAAGTTATTTTTTATTAAATGTTTCATGATATTTTTCTTCATTACCCTTTCATACACTTTCATAATATGTGATGTTAGACTCACAGGCCTATAATTACTTGCCTCTAGTCTTGATCCACTTTTGAAAGTAGGGGTGATATATGCTAATTTGTGCTCATCATAAATCTTGCCTGTATCTACACTTTGTCTTAATAATATTGCAAGAGGCTTTGCGATAGAATGAACTACTTTCTTTAACAAAATAGCAGGAACTCCATCAGGCCCTGCTGCAGCTCCATTTTTAATTTCATTAATTGCCTGCACAATATCAGCTTCATTAATTTCTATGTCCGCTAAATATTCACTATTTTCGTCCCTTACTTCTATATCATTATCTTCATTATCTATTCTAGGGGTGAATTCTCTCTTATATCGTTCTGCCAGTATGTTGCAAATTTCCTTTTTTTCATTCGTTAATCTCCCTTCAATTCTTAGTGGACCTATTTCTATTCTTCTTTTATTCATCTTTTTCGCGTATGAGTATAATAGTTTGGGGTTTTTCTTGATATTTATTAGGGTTTTTTCTTCCAAGTCCCGTTTTTCATTTTCTTTTGATTGTATAATCTTTTGTTCTGCATTTTCTATCTTACTTTTTAGTTCTATAACTTTCCATGCATTTTTTTCTTTTTCTTTTGCAAGATCTTTTTTCCACTTTCTGATTTTCTGGAACAAGATCCTTCTGTCTCTTGGTATGCATGACTGACTGAGAGAGAGTATAATTGAAAAAGGAACGCTGGTGTGTGTGACAATGAAGCGCCAACAATTCAGCTTAGAGACAATTCCGCGCATGACGATTCGCACAAGGACTATTCAGCACAAAGACAATTTGGTTAAATATTTGGCGAAATAAAGCTCAAGCCTTTCCCACCAACTTTATGTTATTTATATGTTCTGTGAAGGATGTTGTTCCAGTGATATGTATACTTTTGCAAAACACACACACACACACACACACACACACACACACACACACACACACACACAGGATTCATATGAAAGGGCATTAAGGACAATTTTGAATTTAGCCCCAGATATGATGCCCGATACTATGCTTTGTGATTTTGAAAAGGCTTTTCAAGATGCCTTTTCAAATGTGTTTGAAGGCACGCAAATAAGTGGTTGCTTTTTTCATCTTGTTCAGTGCATATGGCGGAAAATACAGGCTTTCAATCTTACACAGTTATATTATAAGCGAGGAGCATATTCGAAAACGTTGTAAGATGTTGGTAGCCTTAGCTTTTGTGCCACCTGATGATATTTGCGAGGTATTTGAGTCTTTGCAAGGTGTTACACCTCTTGAGTTGGAAGAGTTAACGAATTATTTTGAGGATAAGTGGATTGGTCGTCCCTTCCGATGCCGTAGGAGAGATACTATTTTTAAACCTGAGTTATGGACATATTTTGATCGGGTACAAGGAGACCTACCAAAGACCAATAACTCATGAGAAGGGTGGCACCGAAGTCTTCAGTTAACATTGGGCTATAACCACCCAAGCTTTTATAAGTTTGTGGAGTTTTTGAAATTGGAGCAAGACAACGCAGAGAAAATGATACTGAGAATCACAACTGGACACGACGATTAAAAAAAAAAAAAAAAATATCAGAGAACAGTTAAGGCAACAAAAACGCCAGTTAGTAAATATGGGAATCGAGCAAACAAACTGGAATAGTACTTACAAAATATAAGCTACCTCATGAATTGCAGAATAAATTAGTATGAATATTTTTGTACAGGAATCTTTTATAGCATGTCAATTCAATAAGTATTTTTGTCTACTTTTAGAAATTCAATATGTTACAAGTAAAAATTTAATTTGATGACTGTATTCTTCGTTTTCCATATTTTTATTTTATTTCGCAAAATGTATTTGTGCTGAATAGTCCTTGCCCTGAATCGTCATGCGCATAATTGTCATGCGCTGAATTGTCATGCGCTGAATTGACTAAGAAATGAATCAGAGAGCCAGCTTCGTAATACACAAATAGCATTCGTTAGAAAGCCACATTTTTAGAATTATGCGAATATATTGACAGTTTTTCTGTTTACTGATACATAAAGCTTATTATTGGGCGCTGGGAACATTGAAAGTCCTTACACTCAGCTGGAATAACTTTTTTTTTTTATGAAGTTATTTTATTTATCAAATTTGTATGTTAGCAATAGATTTCAATCTCTTATGTGTTTCACGTGTGGGGAATGTCACCAAATGATATGTAGATATATAAGGTTTTATATATATGTATATATATATTATATATATATATGTGCACATATATACATATAATATTTTTTTTTTTGGGGGGTGGGGGGGATGTGGTTACTGACCTCCATGCCCCTCCAACAGATGCCCACAGACTAGTTTACCAACGAAGTCTGGCGTTTTTTAGTTGTCATACATACACTTTACTGACAAGAACCCACTTACTGACAAGAACCAACGTAGCCTCAAAAAGTTTGAACCTGCCGGCTCTCAGCAAGTTGTTTTATTTTATTTTTGTTTTTTTTTTTTGATTTTTTTTTTTTTGAGAGGGGGGGGGGGGTGAATAGAGTATTTGCCCCATGGCCTTGACTTCTCGTGTGTTGACCCACCACAGTCGGCAAAGTACTAGGTGCAAGGGATCGTTCTGGAATTCTTTATATATTATATATATATATATATATATATAGTATAGTATATATATAATTATTATATTTATTTATTTATTTAGATGTGTATAATATATATATATATATATTTATATCTATATATATATATATATATATATATATATATATATATATATACACAGGTATTGTGTTTGAATAAACTATGAAATTTCGGATATAAACCCAAGCACTGGGTCACTTTCAGCTATTCGGCGCTTAGGGAGTTGAGGTGGTTGGAGAAGAGGTTAAAGTTACCCAGAAAATAAATGTGGTGGAGCATTAGACTCCCAAGAGTGAAACTGTGAGAAAGCCTCACAGTTGCATCGATAGGTAAGAGTTTGAGAGGTTGGACTGCAAGGCTAAAGAAATTTAGCGAGAATGGAGAGGTCAAGTTAAAAAGGGACTGCAGCTAGAGACCAAACGTCTCTGCAAACTTTCATTAGTATTGCTTACAGTGCACCATTTGAGGTGCAGGACGGGCACTTACCCTTACTAAGGGCAGTGTGTATATAATTTACTAGTATAATAATTTAGTATATGAAACACACAGTATACCCTGATATTTATTTCTTTTCTACACTTAGCAACGGTAGTGTGCTGGTAATGAATGTGTGTGTGTGTGTGAATTTTTATCACATACCCTGGCATTTTTAGATTAACAAATATTAAGCCATAAATGTTGTTTTTATAACCAGTTTGCTTCACTCTGCGAATGTCATCCAAGGGGAATTATGAATTTTCAATGATTCAGTGACGTCGGCAGCGGCTGTTAATAGAGGGTTATA
The DNA here is from genome assembly GCF_015104395.2 of Macrobrachium nipponense. Lineage (NCBI taxonomy): Eukaryota > Metazoa > Arthropoda > Malacostraca > Decapoda > Palaemonidae > Macrobrachium > Macrobrachium nipponense. Next base: position 29,172,012 of record NC_061105.1, read on the forward strand.
AGTTGCAGGACTCTGCCTTACATATTCCCTTCGAATGCAGTTTTTTTGTACTTGAGTCTGTATCAACCTGCCTCTACCGTGACAGTCGATTGGTACATTTTTACCACGTAGCTGTTTTATGAATTTTTATGCTTACACCGTAACGTTTCTATATGCACAAACATTAATTAAGCTATAAATGTCGAATACTATCTAATTTACTCTACTTCGGAAATATCACCGGAGGGGGATTGTAAATGGTGAACGATTCCGTATTGTCGGAATCTTTTATCAGTTATAATTCCCGAAGTTGAGCGAATTGGATAGTAAACGACATTTGTAGTTGAATGCTTGTGAATATGTATGTGTGTATATTTAGTCCTTACCTTTAAACCAGAGTGCTTTAATGGGCCTTGCATAGTTGAGATGTATCATGTTTGAACAAAAAATAATTATATATATATTTATATATCTATGTGTGTGTGGTTTTGTGTGTGTTTTTTTTATGAGTTTCAAGGTACCGGTAGGCTTTTGCAGCCTTAATTCGGTAATCTGTGTTATGAGAATCTGATTCACCTCGGAATTTATGGGTTTATGTGAATGTTGATTATTCGTGTCGTAATTAATTCTGAAGTGTGTGTTCCTGCATTTTTAAAAGAAGAATCCATGTTGCATAAGCGCAGTCACTTAGTGTAGAGCATAAAAAAAAGACTTAGTATCAAGTTTAACCGATTAGTTATGGCTTAACACATGCTTTTGCCCATTTTAGTACTATTGAGATGGCTATTTGTTTGTCCGTCCGTACGTACGTTTTCTGTCCGCCCTCAGATCTTGAAAACTATTGAGGCTAGAGGACTACAAATTGGTTTGTTGACCATCCACTCTCCAATCATCTAACATTCCAAATTGCAGCCCTCTAGCCTCAGTAGTTTTTAATTCATTTAAGGTTAAAGTTAGCCATGAGCGTGCGTCTGGCACCGCTGAACACAGGCCACCACCTGACTGTGGTTAAAGGTTTCGTGGGCTGCTGCTGAGAGTTTCATACGCTGTACAGAAAACTCTAATGCTCTGAAAAAACTTAGAAGCAATTTTTACTTTTTTATAATTGAGCTTCCCATATGCATGATGTAAATTATGTGCTTCTACAATTGTCAGTGACATTCTCATTCTCCCTTGACAGGTATGTAACGAGCTGTTCGGTGTAATCGGCGCTTCTAGTGCGGTAAGTTTGGCTTGGAACTCTTGTTTGTTTTGTGTTTTTCAAAGAGAGAATATCATCTCATGATGGGTTCCTTCTTGTCGGGGGTGAAAATATTGAAATTTGACAGCTCACCGATCGGTCCCAGTAGCAGCTTTCTTTGCCTGCACCGCTCTGTGCGACCCACAACAGTTGATCAAGGTTCAGGTGGAAAAGTTCATGCCTAGTTTCATAATGACAACATTAATAAATGGAATTTGTCGTGACCGGTCTTCCCACGCTTGGATCGAATCAAGGTTTCTTGTTGGAGGCGAGAGTGTATAGCTAAACAGCACTGTTATGGCCGTAGAGAGAGAGAGAGAGAGAGAGAGAGAGAGAGAGAGAGAGAGAGAGAAACATTGTTGGATATGTAAACAAATAAGCAGCGACTAACATCATATCCAATGCACCTTCGTACAAAAATAGCTTTGAAGTCTAGCCCATGTCCTGTCTCATAAAAGAAAGAAAGAAAGAGAGGAGAGAGAGAGAGAGAGAGAGAGAGAGAGAGAGAGAGAGAGAGACGTCTACCCTTGGTCAAGTCTGGTAACTTATTTTGTCGATGTTAAGTAAGGAGTTATCTTGATGGTGAACAGCGGCTGGGGATGGACTTCGTGGATTCATAGACCGACGGGTTTTGGATCAAAATTGAGAGAGAGAGAGAGGAGAAGAGAGAGAGAGAGAGAGAGAGAGAGAGAGAGAGAGAGAGAGTGCCTGTAGACCGACTTGTTAAAAATACAGAGAGCGTTTTGGCGAGTTATCAAACAGGCGGGAATTGCGTCAGAATATTAAGAAATTGGAAAGATCAACTGCAAGATTTTGTTCAAGAAAGAAGGAAGTAATGTAGCCGATGAATTAATCGAAAAGGAAGCTAAAAAACAAAGGGAGAACGAAAGAATGAGGCATATGAGATGCAAACATTTCCCAGCCATCTCAAATATGGGTAGTTTCAGAATAAAGTTTACGTGTAGAAACAATGTATTGTATACGTATATACATGTATATAAACACACACACACACACACACACACACACACACACACACACACACACATATATATATATATATATATATATATATATATATATATATGATTATAAACTTAATAGTAAAGGGGGAAGAAGAGTAATGAATAATAAATGATTGCTGATAGCAGAAAATAAAGAATATCAAGGGGGAGATGAATAGAACAGCATGAGGTGAAGTTAGCATTAGCAAATATTAACGGTGCACCATAGCATAAGAGAAGGCCGGTGGTGATAAATACATTACGATACCACAAGGGCCTGTGCTTATGAAAAGGTAGCGCCATAAAGTCTTTCGGGGAGCTCACCTTTACCCCCCATACACTGGTGCGAGCGTCATCCCCTACACAAATAGATGGTGAAAAATTGAGAGGGGTACAAGTGTCATTCTTTACACAAATTGATGGTGAAATTGAGAGGGATGCAAGTGTCATCTCCTACACAAATAGACGGTGAAATAGAGGGGATACGTAATGGATGAACGTTGGGGCTCAGGGATACATACAGTTCCCCCTCCATTACTATGCCTACTTTCATAGCCAAAGGGATGAATGGTGTCTACAGTACAATGAAAATTCCATGGCTATTGTGTTGATAGAAAGTAACAATGATTTAATAATTATACGAGTATAACATGTATATAATTGAAGGTAGGAAGCGTACGTAAACATTATTTTCAACCAACCTGAGTGCACAACAAATATACCTTTTTTTTATTGTCATAACTTCCAGATCATACATTCTTCAAACAGTTAAGATATATGAGAGGTCGTTATTTTTTTTATTAGAATTATATGTAATGATAAACTGCGTTACTGATGCTGAATTTGTTGATAGAATTTTATTTAATTAAAGCCAGTAGGGAACGGAGCTTTTTTTATAACGAAAAGCCTTTAATAGAATATTACTATATTTCTAGAAACGATCCACATCGAGGAAGTCCATATTAGTCGTAGAAACTTAAGAAGAATTATGGGATGTACAGTACGGACGCAACGTAGGAAGCTAGATCATCAACTAGTCTAAAAGAGAAACTGCCCTTAGTTTTCCATTCAGGTGATTAAGTGTTAAATACTTTGTTTCACAAAAGTTTAATATAAGTTGGCTGTGTGTGTGTATATTATATATATATATATATATATATATATATATATATATATTTTATATATATATATAATATATATATATATATATATATATATAATATATATATATTATATTATTATTATATAATATATAATATATATATATATATACATTATATACTATATATATATATATTATATATATATATATATAACCAAGATAAAGAGGTCAAAGGAGGTTTTCTTTCCTACGTTTCACATCACTTGGTGCATTTTCACGCTGGAAAATTGCAGAAGACTATACGTAAATGCTTACCAGAAAAGTTTTTTTTTTTTCTAATTTACAAACCGTATAGAAAAAAAAATCCACACAAATGAGATAGTTGAGAGAAACACCGACCAGGGCAAGTGCAAAAAAGTAACTGAAAGCGAAATGGAGAAAATAAGATACCTATATGTAAACAAAAAACGTTGAATGTGAACAAACAGATAATTGGGCTACAAAACAGATGATTGGACTAAGATTGGGGATTTAAAGTAGGTAAATTTGCTTGAAGTAGGGGACCCCCATACGCTAGTATTTCATCGTACGTATGAACAGATCCAATAATTTTAGAATCACTTATGTTCAAACGGGTACCACAAATTTGGGAGTAGGTGGCGAAACATTGGCATAGGTCATGGTTGGACATTCCGCAATCCCTCCGAAGCTGACACCTTGGTGAGGATAGAATTGGACACACTCACACACACACATACACATACACATACATATGTATACATACGCTACATATATTGTTATGTGGTATAGGAGGCAATATAAAATTTACTGTTATATATAGATATATATATATATATAAGTATATAGATATATATAGAAGAGAGAGATAGAGAGAGAGAGAGAGAGAGAGAGAAGAGAGAGAGAACACTACATTACACTTTATGCGCGACCACACTACACATGCTAGACGTTAGGATATATTCTGTGGCCCAACCCACGAGTTCCGTGGGTTTGCTCTCTCTCTCTCTCTCTCTCTCTCTCTCTCTCTCTCTCTCTCTCTCATTCACTTTTTGGCTCATGAATGGATCGAAGGCGGTGGCCAATATTGAACCCTAAGCATGTTTTTTTTTTTTTTTTTTTTTTTTTTTTTTTTTTGTTCCTATCTTATTTTTTCTCAGGAGACCTCTTCGCCTTACTTCATATGGAGGATAATTGGGTGGAGACCATTGGTCATTTACTATGGTTTTAAGCGTTATCGAATTCATCCAGTTATTTTTTGTAGTTAGTCTGCAGATTAATTGGTTAAGACTCTCTCTCTCTCTCTCTCTCTCTCTCTCTCTCTCTCTCTCTCTCTGTGTGTGTGTGTGTGTGTGTGTGGCTTTGCTTTTACCTATCTCATGTTTCCTTTTGTTTGTATTGTATTATCTGTAGAAAGGGAAGGATGAGAGAGAGTTCTCTCTTTCTCTCTCTTTCTCTCTCTCTCTCTCTCTCTGGCTGTATTTTTAGTTATTTCATGTTTCCTTTTGTTTATATTTTATTATGGTAGAAAACGAAGGATGAGATTCTCTCTCTCTCTCTCTCTCTCTCTCTCCAGTTCACAATTAATAGAGGCGTGATTTTGGGCGTTGTAAGAATTTGATTCATGTCGCTACGCCCTCGCAGCTGGACCATATTCAAGGTTTGACTGGAATTTCCAGATCGGGTTTCCACGGGGTTCCTTCATTATATTTTGATGTTTATTTGTCTTCGTTGTCTGGTCCAGAATTCATTCAGGTGTTGTTTGAAGGTCCTTCGTGGTCATTGGCGGAGGGGTGAAGCAGGTCGATTGTTTGCTAGTCGTTTATTTCTTGGTGGCCGTGACTTTCTCTATGGATATTTCTATGTTCTTCTGCTCCTTTTACTCGCGTTTCTTTTTCGCTTTGCCATTTAGAATTGGTCTTGCGTCCCTCTCACGCTTGTACACACACTCGTGTGTGTGTGTGTATATATATATATATATACTCCATGTATAACCGAATCACGAAAATTTGGAACGTGATGAATATATTATAAATATAAAGGCAAAAGCCACGAAGGGAAGATGAAACGAACGAGTACGGCGAGGCATTTCGACTTGATGTCCTTTACTTATATATATATATATATATATATATATATATATATATATATATATATATATATATATATATATATATATATATATATATATATATATATCATTCGAGCTACAAATGTCCTTTAATATCTAATTCGCTCTACCTCGGAATGATATATTTTCATATATGTACCGAAAGGAATTTTTAGTCAATAATAATTTCGTCCCTCATGGGATCGAACCACCGTCCAGTGGACGTCCCATGAGGGGACGAAATTTATTATCTACTAAAAATTCCCCTTCGGTACATCTATGAAAATATATCAATTCGAGGTAAGAGCCGAATTAGATATTAAAGGACATTTGTAGCTCGAATGATCTATATAAATCACGGTGATGTGATAATTATTAATATATATATATATATATATATATATATATATATATATATATATATATATATATATATATATATATATATATATATATATATATATAATGTGTGTGTGTGTGTGAATGAAACAATAATCTTTTGCCTACTTCAGTGCCTTGAGTTGTTTCGTCGTTTTTATTAGATAGAGACTAGATCCACATTCGCCACTTAACAGACCTAAGAGTTTCATTTTTCCAATGAAAGCGTGGCCCTACGATTTTACGATTATATTCGGGTAGTTATTTATTGACAAGACTTGCACTGCACGCCTTCAACAACACCAAGAACGAGCTCTCCTGCAGACACCAATTCTAGGTTATGACTCTTAAATTGAAATACAAGTTGCGAAAACATGCACACGTTTTTTTTAACTAAGTGTTAGGCCATACCAGGAATGTAACGACTTGTAAAGGTATTCGTTATGATAGTTTAGGGCGCGAGTGGTCTTGAGGTTTGTGGTAAATAACAGACTGCGACGTGTAATGGCCTTGAGGCTTATGTTTGAAGACAAATTATGATGTAGAGTGACCGTTAGACATTTTGGAAACCGTCTGCCGGATCTAAAGGCAGCGAGACATCTGTCAAGACACACCGTGACGTGGTATGGCTGGGAGACGTCAGACGTCCAGTGACTGAAACATAGTAGTTGCTTTCCTCGGGAAGTGTTGGTAGACGGTGACGTCAAGGTGCTGTTGAGTATTTTGAATGATCTGGTATGTTTAACGCCAGAATGATGTTTTTGAAGACACTGTGCCTTTAACGACACATAGACGAGTCTCAAGACATGATTCATACAGATTTCATCTATGGTGAGAACACGTGCGACTGGTGCACGTCTATTTAACTTATCTTTGGTATATTAATGAAGATTGAGCATAAAGTACACAGCCAATATAAAATTACCAAAGAGACGAACTTCTTTGTGTCCTTTGTATTGTCTGTGTTCCTCATGCTTGATCTCCATGTCGTGTAGCTATATACTGAGAGGGTCTTCTCTGGGGGTCGTGCACTGTAGGCATGACTCAAGGTGGTTTGTAGCGTCTTTTTTGGCCTCTATCTGCAACTCCTTTTTTTCCTTTTACTGTATCTCCATTCATATTATTTTCTTCCATCTTGCTATCAACCCCCTTGTAACCATTATATTACATAGTGACTCCTTTCAGTCCCTCCTCCTCTCAATTTTCGTTCCAGCTCTGAATGGCATCATAGGTCCCAGTGATTGGCCTTTGCCTTAAATTCTATATTCCATTCCTTTCCATACGTTCAAACCGTTCCCATTAATATTCTCAAAAGTATCTTACATTATTAATAGTTACTAGAATATTTGTCACCCTGGCTGCTGAGGACATTCTTAGAATATTACTTAGGAACATTTGTTTTGTAAATACTCTTCTTATTATTGTCAAACTCATAAGACTGTCCAAGTTTGGGTAGGATTGTTGTGTTGCCTTCAAAACTATTCGTATGGTTTGAATGCTTCTGATAGCTTCTTGTTAGTAATTGGTTTGGATTTTCGAGATTTTTGAATTCCCGGGATTTAGACGTTCTTCTTGGGACATTGCAGTTGTGGTTTGTCATCTCACGTAAATAATTGTTGGTTAGATAGTTAATAGTACGGGTGTTTCGTATAGTTAATGTGAACCCTATCATCATTCTGGTTGTCCTATTACAGGATGGTTGTTATCATTTTCATTGTTAGTTTTAGGTTTTTCCTTTATTTACTGCCTTGTTTATTTGTCTTTTCTTTTAGGCTCGGTCCTTTTGTAGCTATGCCATCTGTTTTAGACGTGGTTCCAAATTTATTCTTCGGTCACGAATTTGGTCAAGTGTTCTCTGCGATATAGGTCACTTATATCTATGCACTGTTCTGAATGTTCGTCAGAAGTTGTAAGCATAGACCACCGCTTCATACGTTAGCGCACCGGATGGTAATTCTAGGAATTGTGTCCGTTGGACATAGTACGTTTCCCCATTTGCTATTTGGAAGTTTTGTTTCCAGTCTCGATGTAATAGTGCGTCATCGGTGAAGTGACTCGTCGGCTTTCTCGTCAAAGAAGGGGAGATGATGTGCTCTAGTTGGAATATCCAGATATGGATTCCTGCTACCAAGCAAAATAACCTCTCTCTCTCTCTCTCTCTCTCTCTCTCTCTCTCTCTCTCTCATATTTATATATATATATATATATATATATATAATATATATATATATATGTGTGTGTGTGTGTGTGTGTGTAGTTTGTAGAATCTACTGGTCACTTTTTTACCAGATACGTGACATTGTAACAGCCAGAGTGCCCTCTCAACTTGGGTCATTGTGGCTATTACAATATATATATATATATATATATATAATATATTTGCTTGCAGATGTTCTAGAGGGACAATGAAAATGGTGCATCTACATAAATAGAGTACATCACGTGTCACGCTGTATCTTGTACAACATTTTGAATTATAAGTTTGTTTCCACATATATGAAATGTTATGCGATGCTGTGTTTGCCCAAGTTGAAGAGAATGATCGTCGGGTTGTATTTTTGTAAATAGAAGTGGGATTTGAGGAGGAATCCCTCGTGGGGGTATGGACTTGAAACGTTTTAGTGTTCTGTAAAAGAAAACTATTGAGATGGCTATTCGTCTGTCGGTCCGCACTTTTCTGGCCGCCCTCAGATCTTGAAAACGACTGATTCTAGAGGTATGGAAATTGGCATGTTGTTGATCATCACCCTCTAGTCATCAAACATACCAATTGTAGCCCTCTAGCCTCAGTAGTTTTTAATTTATTTGAGGTTCACGTTAGCCATGATCGTGCGTCTGGCAACGGTATAGAACCACCACGGGGTCATGGCTGAAAGTATCAGGGATCGGCATTATTCGCTGTGCAGAAAACTCGATTGCGCCGAAGAAACTTCTTCTCATTTGCTACTAGTGTCTTTTTCTGTTTTATTATTCTCGAGGTTGCGACGCTTATGAATAATGTCAGGTTGAAAGCTCGTTAGAGTTACACACGACTCCAATTGGCAAGTTGACAGTTCTGAGAAAATGAGCGTTAGTGTTGCCCAATAATATTATTCTTATATTATTATTCGAAGCGTGCCTACGTTCGTATGGTACAGACAAAAAGGTTTGTGGAGTAGAAAATCAGTCTAAGCAACCAGCTTTACTGATTTCCGGTTGTTGATTATACCAGTCATTCTTCTGTGTTCGTTCATCATTTTCTCCGCTCGTCTGTTACAGCCAGTCACCGATAAACAGAGTTTAGCTAGAAAAAAAAAGAGCAAAACCTGTAGGTGATCAATTAAGGCACAGCAATAAATTGGCAAAGAACCACAGCGCATCCTTCAATAGAAATGGTAAATTTTCGAAGAAAATTCCATAGTAAAAAGCGGTCGGAGAGAACCCACTTGAGATCATGTAATACAGTTTTATACAGAGCATTGCGTGGAATGGCTGCTAAGAGATTGAGTTATCATAGTTTTTTCTTTTTTTTCTGGAAAACTGCAAGCAAGTATTACAAAAGGAATGGGTGTTTTCACTTCTTTTGTTCCTTCTTCGAGCCATTAATTTTTTTTTTATTTACGCCCTCAGTGTTATTTTATTTTTACTAGACTAACTCTCAGTGCGAGATATGGCATAAGATGACAGGACTTTTTAGGTCCTCCTCCTCCTCCTCCTCCTCCTCCTCCGGGCCCCCACATCTCCTGTTCCTCTTACGGGCTCCCTCTCTTCCTCCTCCTCCTTGGCCTCTTTAGGAAGGCACATTTATCTTCTGGGAGTTGTTAGAGCATTGAGGACGTCTTGGATATACTTCTAAACCCGCCAATGACACGGCATTTAAAGGATCCGTTGTGGGCTTCTTTCTGTTAGGGCCAGGGAGGGAGGGAGGGGCGGGGAGGATGAGGGGAAGGGTGGCATCCATATTGATGGCTGGGAAGGGTATTTTGTGGTTGGGGAAGCATGTGTCAAAAATAGCATTCATGAGAGGGTTGATTTGTTCATACTCGATCATGGCCGGTGTTTGGTTATTAGTGTTGTTGGCATTTCCTGTTGCTCAAAGAATGAGCTTTTTTATTTGTTGACCTACTGATGTGGAATCTCTTTTTCGGTTCCGGAGTCCCTGTTATCGTTCGATTTTTCTGAGTCTCTCTCTGGCTGTGTGTTCAGAATGCATTGGTATTATGTGTTGTATATTATTCTTTATTTTTTCTGCTTCTGGATATCTTGGAATTTTCCTGGATCCTTCGATGTGTTTCGAGCTTCCAGATCACGAGGATGTATTGATCGTTTCCCGAGTGCCTTGACATCTTTCTGTTTCCTGCCTTTGGACGTCAAAATTTTGAGTTTTTCAAGAATCCATGGATCGCGTTTTCTTTTCCAAGCCCGTTTGAAATCTTCAGTATGAAGTATACAGTCGGTTGAAGTGCGAATAAACACAACAGTGATAAAAGTGGGAAATGGTCAGACTGAATTCAGTCGCGATGATGATCGCTTGAATTTTTCCTGCTAGTTCTGAACTGCTGTTCATGGAACGTTTGTGTTATTCGGTTTTGTTGACCGCATCTGACTTGTTCGGCTTTTGACACCTTGCAATTCTGTTATTTGAAAGACTGATTACTTTTTATAATAGTAATGTGATTAAATATACACTTATAATTATACACACCCATACATATGTGTATATATGTATATATATATATATATATATATATATATATATATATATATATATATATATATACACATACATATACATATGTGATCGTATAACAATACATATACACACATATATACTATATAACACCATTACACATTTTTATTGCTGAAATTGGCTGACATTATACTTTTTAATACTAGAATTAGCAAACACTGAAGATTATATGTCTAAATTTGGCGCATTTGGGGAATATGTGCTGCTAAATAATTTAAATAATGACACTTTTTCTCCATAAATTGGTAGATTTTCAATACTTTTATCGCTAAACTTAGAGGGCAATATATATTATTGTTATTGCCAAGTTTGCTAGACATTAAAAGTTTTAATTAATGTAATTGGTAGATATTCGAAATGTCATTAAATGAATAAATTTGAAAGCTGTTGCTCAGTTTGTAAGACCTGAGTTTTTTCTTTCTTTCTTTTACCTAAGAAGGTAGATTCAAACATTTGTGGCTAAAATTGGTTGACATTCAAGATTGTTCTATTGAATTTGGAGACATTTTGAGGTGTCTCATTCAAATGGACAACTCCAACATTTTGAATTTTCAGCAGTTATCGAAAAATTTCATCGCTGAAATTGGTAGACCTTTGAAATGGTTCATTCCGACTTCGAAAGACGTTCGAAATCTCTAGTGGTGTAAATGGCACATATTACTGTATTTTGAGGCATAGGTAACTAAGTAACCGTTGAACGAATTGATGGCCATATTACAGGTATATAAACTATTTTTCTCCCCCTCTTTTTGTTGTGGAAGGTCGTTTTGGTTCGTGTGAGGTTTTGCGCGATTGAAGAATAACAGACTAAAAAATAATCATATCTTACTTTTAGAAGTGGTGTAGAATATGAATAATGAAATGCTACGGACAAAATTTAGGATTAGGATGGGCCGGAAGTTATGTTTGAGTTGTAATCATAAATAGAGTATATGATAGACAGAAAAAGAAAAGTATCAACGTTTGTTACTGCGATGTGTAGGGTTTTGGAATAGTTGTCATCGAATGATTTGAAAAAGTTATAATCTCCTATTACCGAGAATTTAAAGACATCGTTAAAACTGACATGCAGAGGTCATGTCATTTTCGTGCGTAGGTAAGTTTCTGTGAATAGATGTTTGAGCCGTCTAGCCATATAATAATATTATTATTATTATTATTATTATTATTATATTATTATTATTATTATTATTATGCAGAAGATGAAAATACCTCATGTGGAACAAGCCCACAGGGACCATTGACTTGAAATTCAAGCTTCCAAAGAATATGGTGTTCATTAGGAAGAAGTAAGAGGGGGGGCAAAGGGAAATCCAAAAGGAAGAGATCCCACTTACTAAAAAAAGGAAAACAAATTAATAAATAGGTGAAAATGTATTAAAATAAGGAGATTACTACTAGGGTAGTAATGCATTGCATCTTCGCGTGAACTTCTGAAGTTCCAATTTGCACTACTTCCTCTTTATCCACTTACCAGATTTAGATTTTGTCATTAGTCTTGTCAGCTTTCTTCTTCAGTCCCAAGTATGCAAATCACCTGAACAAAAGGAAAAGAGGAATGGAAAGAGGGCAAATTCTCACCCCAAAGAATATTATATAAGTCTTCTTGTAGTGGAAATAACAGGAACACGGTTTTGGGTCCAGAGTTTGTCATTAGAAACGAGAGAGAGAGAGAGAGTTTTTAGTGGTTTGTTTTCATGTTCATATGTATTCAGTTTTATACTTTTTAGTTGTATTTTTGCAGTTTTTTTTTATAAAACAAAACTATTGAGATAGACATTTGTCTGTCCGTTCGCACTCTTTTGTCCGCCCTCAGATCTTGAAAACTACTGAGGTTAGAGGGCTGCAAATTGATATGTTGATCTACCACCCTCCAATCATCAAACATACCAAATTACAGCCCTCTAGCCTCAAAAATTTTTTTAAAGGTTAAAGTTATCTATGATTGCGCGTCTGGCAACGTTTTAGAGCAGGCCACTACCGGGCCATGGCTAAAAATTTCATCGGCCGAGGCTCATACAGCATTATACGATGTACAGAGAACTCGGTTGCGCCGAAGAAACTTCTGCGCAGCTTTTATTTGTTTACTTAGTATTTTGCTGTGCTCTTTCTTGGCGGAATTTTGCTGATAATAGTCGTTTAGTGTTTTCTACAAGTATGTTTCAAGACAATAATAATAATAATAATAATAATAATAATAATATAATAATAATAATAATTATAATAATGAGGGGAAAGGGTCAGACTTAAAATTATGTATTGGCCGATGTCTAAAATCGATAATCGTGAAATATTTGAAGATGCAGATTGAACTGGAACTTTCATTTATAATAATAATAATAATTAATAATAATAATAATAATAATAATAGAGGAGCATCATTCACTAACGTGATTCGTTATGAAACACTTCGGTGTTATTCTTTGGAATAGTGACTGCCTCCATTGCTGTTGTTGTTGTTGGTACCGATAAAATTGAAGGTGTAGTGTGCAGGTGTGCATCAGCGGCAGCAGCAGCAGCAGCCGCCCAAGATGACGGGCACTGGTGGGCGTGGGGCGCGGCCACTTGACTGCTTCTCGGTCCGCCCACAGTCTCATCAGCTCCTTCCTGTCCTACCTAACTCCCTTCCCCCTTCACCCTCTCCCTCTCCCTCTCCCCTTGATTTTACACCATTCATGATCTAAACCATATTGTCCGGTGAGTCTTGTCCTGTTTGTTTATTTCTCTCTCTCTCTCTCTCTCTCTCTCTCTCTCTCTCTCTCTCTCTCTCTCTCTCTCTCTGTGTATGTGTTTGTGAGGTATGTAGTAATGTATTGGAAATATGTTGTGGTGTGCTTCCAGAATTATGAAAGACGAGATTTATCATGTCGCGTTTAGTGATGAACAGTCTCTTCTGAAGTCGCAGTCAGTAGAAGAAAATAGTCCGGATCTAATTGGTACCAATAATCATAACTTGGTAGGCGACATTATAGAGGAAGTTTCACTGCTGTTTCGCCATTGCGTAGCTGTAAGTGACATTTTGCATTATTCAACTAAAATCAAGTTTCGGTGTCACCCACAGCGCCGTTCCATATTCCCTGCCCATCGGCGCTTTTTAAATGGAGAACGGGACTGAAATGAAATTTTATTCCATCGTCCAAAACATGACGAATACAGGAATCTTGTATGTAACGACATGAAGAAATGAATGAGGTATCAGACATTCTGTCCCAGGATATGAACCCCCCTCCCTCCCTCCTTCGAGATAGAACTGATTGCGTCATCTCAAGAGTTAGTTGTTCTTTATTTCAGCAAAGAACACAAAAACTGAAAACGTGAGGTAAACAGTATAATGCCGTAGTTGTAGCTTCCCTCGTGGAATACATGCTGAAACACTGCTTATCTCTTCAGTTCTCTCAAATCCGAAACCCAGACAGAGAGACAAAGCGACAGGGAATATAGAACTAACTCGCAGTCATTTCACACGGAGCGAAAAATTCGCATTGGTCTCCCCAAAGTCGGTGGCTCACTCGTCATAGCCCATGAGAATGTTTGTTTGTCTGTCAGTGTAGTGCTTCAGTGTATACTATATTCAACTCTGAACCCGAGCTACGTGATGGGTGTTTCGATTTCATTGAGGGAAAGAGAGAAGGAAATCTTTATATGAGAATTGCTTCAGCAGCTTGGCCAGGCGATGTCTCCGCAGTATTACAGAAAAAAAAAAAAATCACAAAACTTAAACAATCATCTGTCTCTTAATAACGATACATAAACAATCCAGCATATGACTGTGAAATCAAAAATTTTTTTCTTGACTTTGCCAAGTCCTTCAATAAAGTTCCCCCTTTTATATTTATTATGTAATAATCTTCTAGAGAAGCAGACAGGCGGAACCTTAGGAGCCTGACTACACGATGTTCCTCTCGGGGTGAACACTCCAAGTGTCACCTTACGGAACGCTGTCCAAATCAACCCATGATTTGGTGTTCCATAACGAGCATTTCATTCATCACTGAGTCATATGTCTTGGATATCCTGAAATGGGACTCAATTCATATTCGATCTGAAGTCTTGTGCCGCTCGCAATAGCATTAAGACAGTGTAGATACAGGCAAGATTTATGATGAACATAAATTAGTTTTTATTACCCTTATTTTCAAAAGTGGATCAATACTAGAGGCGAGTAATTATAGGCCTGTGAGTCTAACATCACATATTATGAAAGTTTATGAAAGGGTTAATGAAGAAAAATATAATGAAACATTTAATGAAAAATAATGTTTATTATAGGACAACATGGTTTTGTACCCGGAAAAAGTGCACAAACCCAACTGTTAGTCCACCGTGAGAACATCGATAAAGATATGATAAACGAAAAAGATACAGATGTGGTTTACCTAGACTTTGCAAAAGCTTTTGACAAGGTAGAACATAATATATTAGCGAAGCGAATTAGAAAACATAATATAGTGGACAAAGTAGGAAGATGGATAACAGAATTTTTGCAAAAGAGCAAACGATGAGAAATCGGATGTAGCTAGGGTAATATCCGGTGTGCCACAAGGTACGGTGTTAAGGTGCGTCCACACGGTCGAACAATGTCCGACGGACAAACATTGTTACCATATCACAGGCGAAGCAGGATGACGTCATAAGCGTTGAAACGATGGAAGTTGATCTGGCTACAAACAGTGGTACCAGATGAGGTTGTTTGCCAATGCTTTTACTCTGCTCACAAGGTAAAGACCGGCAGACAATTGTTAATCGGTAACAGTGTTTGTCCGTCGGACATCGTTCGACCGTGTGGACGTACCTTTAGCTGCATTGCTGTTTGTTATTATGATTGCAAACATGGACAGTAATGTTAAGGACTCGGTAGTGAATAGTTTGGCCGATGACACAAGAATAAGTAGAGAAATTACTTGTGATGAAGATAGGAACTCGCTACAAAGAGACCTTGACAAAATATATGAATGGGCAGAGGTAAATAGGATGGTATTTAATTCTTGGAAATTTGGGTCAATAAATTATGGAGATAAAGAAGGAATGCTGTATGCATATAGGGGACCTAATAACGAGACAATCACAAATAAGGAAACAGTTAAAGACCTTGGTGTGGTGTCGAATAGGAACATGTTATGTTATAATCAAATTGCAATACTATTGGCAAAAGGCAAAGCAAAAATGGGAATGTTGTTACGGCACTTCAAAACAAGAAAAGCCGAACACATGATAATGCTTTATAAAACGTATGTACGTAGTCCACTTGAATATTGCAATATGATATGGTACCCACACTACCAAAAGGATATTGCACAAATAGTGTGTACAAAGGTCCTTTAAGCTAGAATAGAAGAAATTTAAGTATCTTGACTACAGGGAAAGACTACAATTTTTAAAATTATATAGTCTAGAAAGGAGAAAGAACGCTACGTGATAATACAGGCATGGAAACAGATAGAAGGAATTGCCGAAAACATCATGGAGCTAAAAATATCAGAAAGAGCAGGCAGAGGTAGATTTATAGTGGCCAAAACTATACCAGGAAAACTAAGGAAAGCACACAGGACATTAATCCACTACGCACGAGCATCGATAATGCAGCATCTATTCAGTGCGTTGCCAGCTCATCTGAGGAACATATCAGGAGTGAGCGTAGATGTGTTTAACAATAAGCTCGACAAATATCTCAGCTGCATCCCAGACCATCCAAGATTGGAAGATGCAAAATATACCGGAAGATGCATTAGCGATTCTCTGGTAGACATTAGAGGTGCCTCACCCTGAGGGACGTGGGGCAACCCGAAGGAGGTGTAAGGTCTGTAAGGTAAGGCCTAATTCTGTAATTCTGTAGTGATATCTAACGTAATTGCTTTTGGTAAATATTACAAAAAATAATGGATAGATTCGTGTAGAGGAGGGCTTCAATAACGAGGTCATCATCAACCCAGGAAGGGTTACCATTCCATTGGTATACTGTATATATATATATATATATATATATATATATATATATATATATATATTATATATATATATATATATATATATATATATATATATAATATATATATATATATATATAGATATAATATATATATATATATATATGGGGTGTCAAAAATATATCACAAAAACACAGACAAATATGTAGAAATTATTAATACACCTGTATATGGGCACCATTAGCTGCACAAAGCACATTAAGACAGTACTCAATTTCTTGCCATGTTGATCATAGCGTAGCTTCATCAATGGGGTCTGATCTTTTGCTTGAGATCAGTGATGTCCCATATCTTTGTCTGATACCTGATATCTATAACATAACCTCATAGAAAGAAGTCCAGGGGAGTGATATCTGGTGAACAAGGTGACCAGGGAATTGGGCCATCCCTTCCAAAACATCAGTCTGGAAACATTTGATTTAGGAACCACTAACATGTAGTCCCCTATGTGGTGGTGCCCCATCTTGCTGGAAAATGATAGTTGGTTGAAGGTCATCTAGTTTTGTTTTGCCACATATTCAATCAAAGGTTCAACGTAGACTTCTGCAGTAGTTGATGTCTTGAAGAAAAATGGACCAAAGATTCGATTGTGCATCATCCCACACCACACATTCACCTTTGGACTATCTCGGTGGAGTTCCCCAGTCACATGGGGATGTTCTGATCCCCAGATTTACACATTGTATGTGTTCAGTTTCCCCGAAACATGAAAGGTTGCCTCATCACTAAAACAGACTCGGCTGAGGAATGTTTCATCCTCAGAAGTTTGAATTGCAAACTGTTTTCATCTTCGTTTATTATTTGGCACGAGTTCCTGTATGAGTTCCACTTTGTAAGTGTACATCTTGTGTAGGACTTTGTGCACTGTTGAATGTGGTAGCTGTAAGTGTCTGGCAGTGATACAGATGGACTTTGTAGGAGAACGATCAAATGCTTGTTTTACATTGTCGATAATTTCCTCAGATGTTCTTGGTTGCTAACTCCTCCCTCTCTCCAAAAGTGTTCCTGTCTCCATAAATTATTTGTACCATGCACGAATTGACAGACGTGACGATGGATCTCTTCCATAATTATTTCTGTAGATTTGCTGAGTCTCTGTATCTGATTTTGTTTCAATAAACCATGACACACATTGTGCCTTTTCTTGAGGAGTAGCCATTTTTCAGTGGTTCATTTAAGAGTACTTCTTTCATCAACAGGGTATCTGAAATTTGAAATACACAAATGCAATGTGATTAAAAACTTTGATAAGTGCTGAGTTATAGAACAAATCTGATGAAGATATCTCCTCAGTGGCTTTTGTAGTATAGTTTTAAATTGTAGAGACTTTATGGATACCCTGATCTATATATATATATAGATATATATATATTATATATATATATATATATGTATCTGTATAGATATATATTATATATATATATACAGAACATACATATTAAGCTACAGATGTCCTTTAATATCTAATTTGCTTTACCTTGGTATTAATATATTTTTGTATATGTTAACCGAAGGGGAATTTTTTAGTTTATGAGAAATTTGTTGGCTCATGGGCTCGAACCACAGAACCAAGAATTCTAGATATACAGTGAAGCTCTTTACCACAAGGCTATAGAAATGACTCCAAAACGCCAAAATAATCAATATTTGAAGTTTATTTATGAAAAGAACAATAGAAATGCAGTTTACATAGTTTTCAATACACCCAAAGCATTAAAAGCAAGGTTTTCTTGTGATTTCCGACGATGTTCCAGCTTAGGACGATTTTCGGCTTATGACGCGTTTCAAGAACAGAACCCCGTTGTAAACCGGGGACTGCCTTTATTGTGTTTATTTAGTTTGTGAGGGGTACACAGTTGTATCCTCCTTGACAATATTGTACAAAACATATATAAGACCAAACCTGAAACTCACTCTCTCTCTCTCTCTCTCTCTCTCTCTCTCTCTCTCTCTCTATTTTATATATATATGTTATATATGTTATATATATATATATATATATATATATATATATATATATATATATATATATATATATATATATATATATATATATATATATATATAAAAATGTAACGGCGAGACTTGTTCATCTGTTACTGAAGAATTAGAAACCTAAGAAGCACTCCAGGATGAACGAGATGTATTGTTCACAGGAATAGGCCTTATCTTTTGCATACCATGGAGAATGAATCTTAATTCCTCCTGTATGCATCCCCTGATTGTAACTCAGGAAAAAAAAGTGTTGAGCGACAGAATTGTTTATCGAGTGACTTGAGAACAGTAGCAGTTGTTTTTAATGTTTGCAGTTGAGAAAGTCGTCAATACGAAATGAACAAAAATTCTTCGAGAAACTCCAGGTTCTGCCACACACATCAGCTCGGTGCCATCGCTCTTGATTCATTCGGCCTTTGGCCTATATTCTGCTCATATCAGGCTCACCGTTGTTGGTTGCAATGAATTTTGTGGTAGTAAAAAATAAATAAAGACTTGAGTGATCGATGTTCCATCAAAATGAAAAGCACCATATCATAGTTATTGGGAATCGGGGTCATTAATCAGCTTCATCCCATTTTATCTAGAGGTCAGCAGAGCTCCCGGACTACTGCTTGCTTGCTTCTGTCCCTCTGCTACCACGCTTTAGAAGATTCTCTCTCTCTCTCGTCTCGCTCTCCCCTCATCTCTCTCGGTCTCGGTTCTCTCTCCTCTCTCTCTCTCTCTCATCTCTCTCTAATAGAACATTTGGCTGCCTGTTCGGTCGACTTTCGAGTAAAATATATATATATATATATATATATATATATATATATATATATATATATATATATATGTGTGTGCGTGTGTGTGTGTGTATAACTGAATCACGAAGGTTAGGAACGTGATAAATCTATAAATAAAGATATATGCCACGAAGGAGGATCTGCGAGACCTTTCAACATTAAACGTGGTATATATCTTCATTTTTATATAATCTTATATATATATATATATATATCTATATATATATATATATATAGATATATATATATATATATATAATAGTATATAATTAGATATAGTAGTATAGTATATGTAGTATATAGTATATATGTAGTATATAGTATATATGTAGTATATAGTATATATACAGTGGTACCTCGACATAAGAAAGTCTCAACTTACGAAAAATTCAAGTTACGAAAGCAAATACAAAGATTTTTTTGGCTCTACATACGAAAATAGTTCAGGTTACGAAAGGTTGATGCTGTAAAGTCCCGTGATTCGCCCGGACCACCGATAACAATTTTAAAACTCGCGTGCCGCCAACTGAGTAGACTCACCACCATCCTCCCACTCTCCCATTGGTTCCTGATGCTAGTCACCGCCATAAGATCCTGCTCTCCTATTGGTCAGCATCTCTCCCATCGTGCATCTACTTAGCAGCGTTCTTTGGTCACTCTGAAGCAGCATCGTTTGTGTAAGCATGCGAAATTCGTTCATTCTATACGATTTAGTTTATTAACGTAAATTCGTTAGTGATTTCATTGTAGTACTACTTTATCGTGTTGTGTGAGAACTTTAGTACTACATACATATACTACATAACTTAATTACGTTCAGTATATACGTAGTCATAGGTCCCAAGAAAGTTGCTGAATTTCACGGAAAGAAGAGGATGGTTTCTGTGGAGACGAAGATGGAGACCATTTAAAAAAAATGAAGCTGGCAAGTGGTTGAGTGTGATCGCTAAGGAATATGGCCGAAATCCGTCGATGATATGCCCCATCCTTAAGCAGAAGGAAGCCATCAAAGCAGCTACATAATCCGAGGGCGTGACTATTTTGTCTAGCAAGAGGAGCCACATGCACGACGAGATGGAGAGGCTGCTTTTGTCTGGATGAAGGACAAAGAAATCACTGGCGATACGGTAACCGAGACGGCAATCTCCCACAAGGCCAGCGCTATTTTCGGCGATTTGATTGCCCAGGCCGAAGACAATGGAGGAGAAGGGACATTGATGCCAACCCCAGACTTCAAGGGTTCTCATGGGTGGTTTGAAAAATTCCGGAAACGGACTGGCATCCATTCGGTGGTGCGACATGGGGAGGCAGCCAGCTCGGACACGAAAGTGGCCGAAGCCTTTATTAAGACGTTTGATGAGATGACGATCAAGGAAGGCTACAGCGAAAGCCTGGGTAACAAGACTTTTGTTCACTTGAGTGGGTAAATCTGTGTTTCGGCCCAACAGTGAAGAAATTCTTGGAAGAGAAGCGCTTCCCTCTGAAATGTCTGCAGTTGTTGGACAATGCCCCTGCTCACTCTCCTGGCCTCAAGGAAGATATCCTAGTGGAGTATTCTTTTATCAAGGTTCTTTATCTTCCGCCTAACACCACCCCTCTCCTCCAGCCTATGGACCATCAAGTGATATCGAACTTCAAGAAGCTGTATACGAAAACTCTTTTCAAGAGATGTTTCGACATCACCGATACCACAAACCTCACCTTGTGTGAATTTTGAAAGGAGCGTTTCGATATCGTGATATGCATCTGACTCATCGGTCAAGCATGGCAGGAGGTTTCGAGGCGAACCTTGAATTCTTCGTGGAGGAAACTCTGGCCTGATGCTGTATCTGCCCGAGACTTCGAGGGATTAACGTGGGTGAAGCTGGTGCAGATTCAGAAACAGTTGACGATCCTGAAACTGTTTCGCAACCAGATCTTGACAAGATCGTTGCACTCGGCAAGCCCTTGGGGTTGGTCGCCGACGAGGACGACATCAATGACGTTCTCGAGGAGCACCAAGAGGAGCTTATGACGGATGACCTGAAGGAGTTGGAGGCCATGCAACATAACGTCCTTCAAGAAGAGTTCTCTAGCAGCGGCGAGGAGAAATTAAGGATGCTTTAGCTGCTTTTCATAAGGTGCAATCATTTGTAGAAAAGAGACACCCCGAAAAGGCTTACACAGGTCGTATGCTTGCACAGTTCGATGATGTTTGCCTGAGTCGTTTCAGGAACATTGTGAAAAATAGGCAGAAGCAATCTTCCTTGGATGGTTATTTTTTAAAGAGGCCTTTAGTAGGAGTAAGCAAAAAGGAAGATCCAATTGATACTACGAAAAAACAGAAAGTTGAAAATGGTGAAGAAATTGAAATTTTGTAAAAAGTTTTTGTAAAGTTAAATGTTATGGTTTTGTGCCACTTGTTTATGAGTTTCGTAAAGTTTAGTCTATGTTTCCTGACATTTTTAATGTTTTTCATAAAGTTAAGTGTACATACTAACAAGTTTTCTGCCGTTTGTCCTCCTCCTCTGTCCCCACTTTCGGAGATAGCCTCACTTGAAAGGTAAGGTTCCACATTTTACTACCTAATTACTTATGTACGTACAGTATTTCTTGTAAACCATGTACACTAATACACTTTATTTACTGGTACTATGTAGTACTTATTAGTAGTACATATTAAGTTAGGTATTGAATGGTCCAAATTGTTGTATTTCATTGTTTATTGGTCAATTTAGCTTTATTATAAAATTTTTCTGGGGTGTTTTTGTTGGAACGAATTAGGCAATTAACATGTAAAATGCGGTTCAAGATATGAAAAGCTCAGGTTATGAAGGCCGCCTCGGAAGCGATTAATTTTGTGTGTCGAGGTACCACTGTGTATATATATATATATATATATATATATATATATATATATATATAATATATATAATCTTAAAAGTGGGTGTGGCTGTGAATTGTTAGATCTCAGCTTTCTCCACTTAGGGACAAGAGGCCTTAGCGACAGGCTGAATTGATGATCATGCAATATAAGGCTGATGACCCTTGAGGGCCTGGGTGAGACTCTCGGTTGCTATGCCATTTCAAGACATGACCGGAGATGTGTGTGGGTTTGCGCGTGTAATGTATGGGCCCAGCAGCCCGAGATCTTAGAGAAAGGTGACACTCTCTTTTTGTCAGCGATAAGACACAGAACGGTTTTGGAGGTCTTGAGGACGACATGCCCATCGTTAAAGATGGGTTCATGGCATTATACAAGAGAATGGGATTCTGTAAAAGACTTAAGTATTTAAATGTAAAAACAAATAAATTGTGAGTTTTAGGGGTGATTACGTAGTCTAATTCAGGAGAGTAGAATGACATATTATGGTCTTTTAAGGGTCAGACTTAGTTCTTAAAATTACGTCATTTTTAATCACTTTGTTCCATATCATGTTTAGCCAGTTTGGGAAATAAAAAGTATATTTTTTGTACCTACGAGGATTCATTAGCCCAGCTTATATCTTAGCTTGATACAGTTTGCAGAGAGAGAGATAGCCAACATCTATAGGTAAGAGGGTTGCAGCTTGTTTTATTTTAATTTAAACCAGTGCCGAATGGTCAAATATGCTCGGTAAAATATATATATATATATATATATATATATATATATATATATATATATATACATGTGTGTGTGTGTGTACAGTAGTACCTCGAGATACGAAATTAATCCGTTCCGAGGCGCCTTTCGTATCATGAGGTTTTCGTATCTTGGACCACATTTTACAACATGTAAAATGGCTAATCCGTTCCAAGCCCTCCAAAAACACCCCAGTAAATTTCATAATAAAGGTAAATTGACCTATAAATAATGAAATACTACAACAATTTGGACCATTCAATACGTAACTTAATAATAAAAATGCAAAACCTGTAAATAAAGTGTATATTAGTGTACAAGAAATATTATTACTGTAACATAAAATGTGGAAGCTTACCTTTCGAGTGAGGCTATCTCCGAAAGTGGCGGCAGAGGAGGAGGAGGACAAGCTGCAGATACGTACACTTAACTTTACGAAACACATAAAAAAATGTCAGAAAAACAAACTAAACTTTACAAAACACATTAACAAAACTGTAACACTTAACTTTACAAAAAAACTTAAAATAAAATTTATTTTGTCTTTTTTTGATTTTTACATTTCTTTTTACTTTTTTATACTTTACGTAATTTCAATGGATGCCAGTCCGTTTACGGAATTTTTCGAACCACCCATGAGAAGCTTCGAACTCTGGGGTTGCCGTTGATGTCCCCTCTCCGCCGTCGTCTTCGGCTTGGGCAATCAAATCCCCGAAAATAGCTCTGGCCTTTTGGCAGATTGCCGTTTCGGTTACTGTATCGCCATCGATTTCTTTGTCCTCGATCCATACAAGAAGCAGCCTTTCCATTTCATTATGCACATGGCTACTCTTGTTGGACAAAATAGTCACGCCCTTGGAAGGTATAGCTGCTTTGATGGCTTCCTTCTGCTTAAGGATGGTGCCTATCGTCGATGGATTTCGGCCGTATTCCTTAGCAATCACACTCAACCGCAAGCCAGCTTCATACTTTTTTTATTATCTCCATGTTTGTCTCCATAGAAAGCATTCTCTTCTTTCTGTGAACTTCAGCAACTTTCTTGGGACCCATGACTATATGTACTGTACGTAATTAAGTTACGTATGTAGTGCGTATACTAATTAGGTTCTCACAACACGATAAAGTAGCACAACGAAATCACTAACGAATTTACGATACTAAACGAAATCTTTGGACCGAACGAATGCCGCATGCGTACGATAAAGCTTCGGGTGCGAAGTGGCCGAGCGAAGGCACGCCACCACGTAAGATGCATGATGGGAGGGATGCTGTCCAATAGGAGAGAAGAATCTCATGGCTTGGCTAGCATCAGGAACCAATGGGAGAGCAGGAGGATGGTGGCGAGTCTACTAGAACTAAGATGGCGGCGCGCGGCGCGAGTTTTAAAATTGTTATCGGGCGAATCTCGGACTTTCAGAAACCTTTCGTATCTTGAAAACTTTTCGTATGTAGAGCAGTAAAATTTTTCGTGTCAGCTTTCGTATCTTGAGTTTTTCGTAAGTTGAGCCTTTCGTATCTCGAGGTACCACTGTATATGATATATATATGATATATATATATATATATTATATATATATATAGATATATATATATATATATATATATATATATATATACATATCGACCTACAATGTCCTTTAATATCTAATTCGCTCTACTCGGAATTAAATATATTTTTCATATATGCTTAACCGAAGGGGAATTTTTTTCTCGATAATAGACTTGCCTGGACCGGGGCGCAAACCCAAGGAGCCTTTCAATCCAGGAACGTCAGTGAAGCTTTTACCTGTAGTAGGTAAAAGCTTCACTGACGTTTCCTGGATTTGAAAGGCTCCGTGGGTTCGCGCCCCGGTCCAGGCAGTCTATTATCGAGAAAAAAATTCCCCTTCGGTTAAGCATATATGAAAATATATTAATTCCGAGGTAGAGCGAATTAGATATTAAAGGACATTGTAGCTCGATATATGTATATGAATCACGGAAATGTAATATGACTTATATATATATATATATATATATATATATATATATATATATATATATAATATTATATAATAAAATACACACCTAGTAATACTCCCGTTCATAACTCATTCATACTTACTATGTATGTAAGTACGCGTATTCTTGCACGCATGTATACACCTTGTTGTTTAGCTCATTATATATAAATAATTTTCGTGTTAAAAAGGCTCCAACTCCTTCATTACTCGTTAAGCATCGTTCTTATGATGAATGTATAAGAGAGATAGAGAGAGAGAGAGAGAGAGACCGAGAGAGAGGAGGAGGATGAGAGAGAGAGGAGGGAGAGACTAGCCGGTTTCCATCCACCAATTAAACCTTTCCGTAAATCATATTTTTTTCTGTTACTTTTTTTTTTTTTTTTACATTTTCCATGGGCCAAAACCTCTGGCTGGAATGTTCTCATACCTGGTTTGCTTATGGGGAAAACTACATTCTTTGAACTTTTCCTTCGTGTTCCTAATCTCTCTCTCTCTCTCTCTCTCTCTCTCTCTCTCTCTCTCTCCCTAATTTGAATATTTAATTTGAGTATTTTGTAGTAGTGGTCCGCATGGCTATTTTACAATAGTTTTAAAAAGCAAAATGTTGGAATCTCTCTCTCTCTCTCTCTCTCTCTCCTCTCTCTCTTCTCTCTCTCTATCTCTCTTTCCTTAAATACAATTTGAAATTATTTATGATATTTAGTATGGTCCGCATGCAATATTTACAATAGTTTTAAAAAGCAAAAGATTCTCTCTCTCTCTTCTCTCTCCTCTCTCTCTCTCTCTCTCTCCTCTCTATCGTAAATATAATTAGGAAGTATTATGAGTATTGTAGTATGGTCCGCATGCAATATTTTACAATAGTTTTAAAAAGCAAATGATTCTCTCTCTCTCTCTCTCTCTCTCTCTCTCTCTCTCTCTCTCTCTCTCTCTCTCTCTGCTCGAATACCAGTCAAGAGAGCGGAATTTTTTCTTCTATTGTCTGCCTCTTAGCTCGATCTTTATTTTTTCGGGATGGTCAGTCTAGCCATATTACAAATTTGGCAGTGGCTATTGCTTTATAAAGTGATCTTATATATTTCCTGGCATTTAGCTCGTTAATGGTTTCTAAGCAATAGGAGGAGGCGGGCTACTAATTTTTGTTGTCACAGTAACCGAATATGGACAAGTTTTGCATTTGATAGGTTCAAGGAAATTGTGTGAATAACTGGGTTGTGGGCTAAGAAAAAGTTGATTAAATTGTGTTTGGCGGGGGGGTGGCGTTTCTGCGAGAGCAGAATTGCATAGATTTTCTTTCATTGAGTATCTTCCATTGCATATAGTAGTGTAAACCGCATCGTTCATATTCCTTTATGTGATAGCCCAGTACTAGTCGGATAACCATCCACAATTTTATTTATCTCATGTCGTCAAAAAGAACCTAAATTCAGTCAAGTTAGTCCCCGAGGGTGACAATCAACGGTGTGTTATAAGATGGTATTCAATTAAACACATGTACTTGAAAGAGTAAATAGTTTTGCGTGCAGGAGCAGGATGGTTGCGAAGGAATGTTATAAGATATTCTGTACATGACCACCTCCGATATAAAGTAATCAGGTGATTTATATAGGCCATTTCTTCAGAAAGAGGAAATGCAGCGAGTTGGTGTGTATGAGTCATCCTTCTAAAAGTTGAAATTTTGAGAGATGATTTATACAGATCATCCTCCAAAAAGAGAAATGTTGCTGAAAGATCCTCCAAAAAGAGGGAATGTTGAAAGATCTGAAAGATGATTTGTAAAGGTCCTCCTCCAAAAAGAGCAACTGTGGAAAGATGGTCCGTACTGGCTCTCCAAAAAGAGAGAACGATGAAAAATGATGTACACAGGAGGTCTTCCTCCAAGAAGAGGAAATGTTGTAAGATGAGGTGCACAGGTCATTTTCCAAAGAGGAAATGTTGAAATATTATAGTGAACAGCTCCTCCTCCTCCTCCTCCAAAAGGGGGTGGGTGGACGCGGGTGAGGGGACGTGTTCAAGGTGTTGTATGGAGGTTGTACTGGAAAATCAGGCAATTTTTTCAGATGCCCACGTGTCTATCTCAAGAGAAAAAATTCTGTAAGGTTTTGCTTAGAGTATCGTCCAGTAATATTTTCAGATGACCACGTGTCTAACTCAAAGAAAAAAATTATGTAAGGCTTTGCTTAGAATATCTTCTAGTCATTTTATTTTTTGTTGACACTCTCCTTATATTTCAAGCTTTTCTTCTGGAAAATGAGGGGAAGAATAAACAAAGGTTTCTTGCCAATCTTGTCTTCAGCTTAGAATTTTGTAATACATGCCGCACTCAGATCGTAAAAACTATTGAGGTTTGAAAGCTGCAAATTGATATGCTTGATCATCTACCCTCCAAACATCAAACATACCAAATTGCAGCCCTCTAGCCTCAGTATTTTTTATTCTATCTAAGATTAAATTTAGCCATAATCGTGCGCTTGGCAACTTTATAGGACAGGCCACCACGGGGCCATGGTTGAAGTTTCATGGGCTGCTGCTCGTACAACATTAAACCGATACCTTCGAAAGATAGATCCGTTTTCGGTGGCCTTGATTACATGCTGTACAGAGCACTCAATTGCGCCGAAGTTTCTTTTTTACTTTTTTGTTATTTTAAGGTATATTTAATGTTTATTTGTATTGCGTATTGATTTCCTTTGCCTACTCTTTTTGATGTTTTTCCTTACGTACGCCTAGCATTTCAGTCTTCGGAAAAGCCCTTGAATATTGTTTCTTGATCAGTATAAATGAATGCATGCCTAAACCAACAGAAATAAACATGAAAAAGAACGAGAAAAACTATGCGCACGCAAATGTATGATCCAGAGTCAAACAAGCAAACACACAGGCACTACCCGCCCAAGATGAAACGCTGTAGGCTATGCATGAATTCATCCAGTACAGAGGGTAACATGACTCAGATGCAGGTGTGTGTGTGTGTGTGTGTGTGTGTGTGTGTCATGTCGTGTCAAGAGACAGAGCTTTCAAGTATTGCACGGCGTCTGCCACCATGCTTAGCAACCAAACATCTAGTATGATCTAAATACTTTAAAGTGCTCGAAGGGCAAATAGCTGACACTCCTATCATTCTTCCTATAGTCAGGTGCCTCGGCTATTTTAGAGGAGGACTTTCTAATGTGAATGGAGCGTGACATCTGTTCTTCAGGGTTGGTGTTGAGTTGTTATATACAAGTTTTCGATTTTCTTCAGTGTGCAGATACACTTAGGGGCGGAAGTCCAGAAAGCCAGGCACTTGTTAAGGGAGCTTTTACTATGTCAAGAGAGGAAGACAGATGCAAGAGAAATATAAATTCATATGCATCAGCCAACAGGTCAATAATGTGAAAGCACATTTGCAGTCAATGTGTATCAAAATGAATTAGCAGTGCGTGACTCTTCATAGAGTACCGTTGACGTTAAAGGAAGGTAGGAGCGTCAGTATTCATTGTAATCCCAGGAAGATCATCTGAATAGAAGGAAAAGTTAACCTTTGGCGCAGCAATGCATAACGGGATTGTTAGTAAGTAAGAAATATCTGTTATCTTAGGTTAATAAAGAAAAAAATGGCCTGTTGGGTATATTAAAAAATTTTTGTCCATCCCCCTTCATAAATGAGACACTTCGGTTATTCACGTTCTTGTAATTAATACCTTGCTTTGTCAGAGATCAAGTATCTTTTGCCTGACAATAGCATTATCGAGTGGGTATACCCCAGCTCTTTTTATACAACACTTCATTTTCTTTAGCACTTTCTCTGAATCATTATCCACAAACTCAGCGGGCCAACTGGGCTTGTTTTTATCCTATGATGTCTGATGCTTTGATCCTTATTTGTATCGGCAATCCTTTCATTTCTTTATCAGTACTTCAGAACCGGATTCATATCAATATTTGTTTCGGTGTATAGTGTTCTTCAACAGCTAGCTCTACAATACCTTAGCTTTTTGAGTAGATGTCAATACTTTCTTCTTGTGTGTCCTCAAGGTTTCACGTCTTTTTAGTTCTTGGGACTTCTTACTGAATAGTTTTAGTGCTGTGTTGCGTCTTTTGCTGGTTGACCTCAGGCATCGTGTATATCGGCCAGAGTAGGTTCAAACGTAGATCATCATGCATAGATGTGCAGGTAAGGGTAAAGTCCGTCTCTGTCTGTCTGTCTTTAGTATCTGTCACTAAAACCCTGCTTAATCCTTAGAAAGGATTTCAGTCAGTATTGACAGAAAGGTGGACCCTCTTATATAGATGTGCATGAAGGTAGATCGCCAATCTTTCTGCCTGTCTCTCTATATTTCATTGTCATGTCACTTTCACCTTGTTTTCTCCATTGCAAATCCTACGTACTTACAAGGATTACAATCAAAGTTGGTACAAAGGACTCTCATCATGCAAACATTTGCATGGAGGAAGATTGTCTTTATCGTTGGTTACGTTTGCCCTTCCGTGTCTCGTAGACACCTCGTCAGTGGAGGTCTCGTATGCTTGAAGGTGTTTACGTAATATGTAGTAGGCTCTCATGCTTTGATGCGTATGAAGATTGGTCGTTATTCTCTTTGTATGATTCCATTCAAGCAGGTTCCTGGAGAAGTTAGTTGGGGCTTGTATTGTGTGAACAATGCTTCAGAATCGATGTTTCCAGGATTAAACTGTGCAAACAGAAGGCAACGGATAATAAACTGTAGCTTTGTTTACTGTAGTTTTTTTGGTGATATGAAGACGAAGTTTATAATGGCTAATGACGTGCCAATATGTGTTATCCGTTGAGGTAAAACTTTTTGCTACTTAAAAATTCCAAAGATAATCAGACCGAATAAAAGATACTCAAGTTCCCAGAGATTTGATGAGACTTCTTTGAAAGTCAACAGGTATGGCGAATGGACTTTTGAGTTGTGCTCTGGAAACTGGATTCTATTAGCTTCTGTCTGAAACCCAATCATGTAAATATTCTCAAGTAAATCAAGAATGCCAGTTTGCAATATATTTGCGTCTCAGGTAATCAAAGAACAAATGAATTTGACTTGGAGATTTAAGAATTAGGCAGTGTCCACAACATAACGTATGTGTGGGAGTGATTCAAAGGAGAAGATATTCATCCAACAATTTACCAAAGCATATGTAAATAGGGCATTAGCAAGTAGTTGGATCTTGTAGATTGACGATGGCAAGTCTGTCCTTCGTAGATTTCAATGACACGTTTCAGAGTTCATCTTCCCTGTTTCTTGTACTCGTTTTTTAATATTATATAGCAAAATGTACTGGCTTTATCTCAGAGGCCCAATGATTGGAGAGTCTTTGCGATGAATAAGTTTGCTCGGGTGTTGTTGTACTTACTCAGACATACATCAATACATAAGTTATTATATATATATATATATATATATATATATATATATATATAATATATATATATATTAATGGTGTGGGTATATAATTATATATAATGTGTGTGTATATTATATATATATATATATATGGTGTGTATATAAGGTATATGTATATATAGTATTATATCCTATATATATATCTATATATATATATATATATATATATATATAATGTGTGTGTGTGTACAAAAACTTGTGTATGAGAAAGCAGAATAGTACCTGAACAAACGTATTTATCACGAAGACTTTTCACCATCAGGGCTATATGTTAAAATTAGGACAATTTGTGGTACACACACAGAAACAAACACACCACACTCACTCACTCACTCACTCACAAACACACCAAACACACACACAACACACCCACACAACACACACAACAGCAAACAACAACAAGTGTGTCTGCAAGTCATAGCAGCTGATCGTGGAATGAATTAGTCATTAACGGATCATTGGAGATGTCGTGTGATACATCCATCTTGCACTTCATGCACGGATTGCACGTTCCTTTAATTTGATTGCTTTCGTCATTTTTCTTCTTTCTTTTGCCGTTTTTTTTTATTGCCTAAATACTTGTTTTCTGTTAAGCTAATTGTTTTATTAAGTTACATTCTGGAGTTTTTTTTTTTTTTTTTTTTTTTTTTTTTTTTTTTTTTTTTTTTTTTTTTTGTTTTTTTTTTTTTTTTTTTTTTGTCAGGAAATCGTTAGCGCCTCAGCGGCGTGGTTGGTATGGTATTAGCGTCCCACCTCGGTGGTCGTGGGTTCGATTCTCGGCCATTCCATTGAGGAGTGAGAGATGTGTATTTCTGGTGATAGAAGTTCACTCTCGACGTGGTTCGGAAATCACGTAAAACCGTTGGTCCCGTTGCTGAATAACCACTGGTTCCATGCAACGTAAAAGCACCATACAAACAAACAAGTCAGGAAATCGTTAGAGGGTTATTTTGATTCTGGCGGACTCTCACCTTCCTAAACGACGGTGATGAGAGAGAGAGAGAGAGAGAGAGAGAGAGAGACGTGGCTATAGCCTACGGCCATTAACCTCTATTTTTAGATTTGCCACACCAAGAGATCATCATTTTCCGTAATTTATTTGGCGGGAGTCACTTCCAGCTCTTCATTTGTATTTTGAGATTTTTTTTTTTCTAATCAGTGTTGCTGGTTATTCTTTAAGGGCATTAATTGATCTTTGGTCACATTCTATTATGCAATATGATATATAATAATAATAATAATAATAATAATAATAATAATAATAATATATTGGAAGGAGACCCTCTTTCAAACAAGTCTTATTGAAAGATATTGCTGCGTCAGCTGCATTCAACTTGTAAATAGCATCTCTTATTTTTCTAATATAGCAGAGAGAGAGCTATTATTAGAAAAATAGAGATGACTATTTACAAGTTGAATGCAGCTGATGCAGCAATATCTTTCAATAATAATAATAATAATAATTATTATTATTATTATTATTATTATTTTTTTTTTTTTTTTTTTTTTTTTTTTTTTTTTTTTTTTTTTTTTTTTTTTTTTTTTTTTTTTTTTTTTTTTTTTTTTTTTTTTTTTTTTTTTTTTTTTTTTTTTTTTTTTTTTTTTTTTTTTGCTCTATCACAGTCCTCCAATTCGACTGGGTGGTATTTATCGTGTGGGGTTCCGGGATGCATCCTGCCTCCTTAGGAGTCCATCACTTTTCTTACTATGTGTGCCGTTTCTAGGATGACACTCTCTGCATGAGTCCTGGAGCTACTTCCAGCCTCCTCAGCCTCCTAGTTTTTCTAGATTCCTTTTCAGGGATCTTGGGATCGTGCCTAGTGCTCCTATGATTATGGGTACGATTTCCACTGGCATATCCCATATCCTTCTTATTTCTATTTTCAGATCTTGATACTTATCCATTTTTTCCCTCTCTTTCTCTTCAACTCTGGTGTCCCATGGTATTGCGACATCAATGAGTGATACTTTCTTCTTGACTTTGTCAATCAACGTCACGTCTGGTCTGTTTGCACGTATCACCCTATCCGTTTTCTGATACCATAGTCCCAGAGGATCTTTGCCTGATCGTTTTCTATCACTCCTTCAGGTTGGTGCTCGTACCACTTATTACTGCAAGGTAGCTGATGTTTCTGTTAAGCTAATTGTTTTATTAAGTTATTATTATTATTATTATTATTATTATTATTATTATTATTATAGTGTAGGAATGGAAAAGCCTTAACTTCCAGG
The DNA here is from genome assembly GCF_015104395.2 of Macrobrachium nipponense. NCBI lineage: Eukaryota > Metazoa > Arthropoda > Malacostraca > Decapoda > Palaemonidae > Macrobrachium > Macrobrachium nipponense. The sequence continues at coordinate 29,204,583 of NC_061105.1, forward strand.
AAGCGCAAGAAATCGCTCAGTTTAGAAGTGAGAAACGATGAGGGATCGACTTGCTGCTGATGAGGTGTCTGTGTAGGTAGGGCAGGCAGGCCTCTTTAGAATTAAAAGATGCCTTGAAATTCCCCCCCCCCCCCCCCCCCCCGCCCCCCCCCCCCCCCCCCCCCCCCCCCCCCCCCCCCCCCCCCCCACCCCCCCCCCCCCCCCCCCCCCCCCCCCCAACAACACCCCCCCCCCCCCCCCCCCCCCCCCCCCCCCCCAAACACACACAATGGATTTCATCCTTGATTCAACCGGTAAAGGTTGGACATGGCTATCTCTCTCTCTCTCTCTCTCTCTCTCTCTCTCTCTCTCTCTCTCGTCTTGGGTCGCCCCGTATTAGGGAACTCCACATTGAATAATAATGACCGTAACAATGATGTCCAGTGTCTCTCATGGCATCTAGTGAAGTTGTCTATATTTCAGTGGGAATCTAATCTACCTTTTTGATTAATGCCATGATGCTGCGTGATGTTCACCATCTTATCTCTTATAGATGCAGCATCTTAATGCACTCTTAGCATCCCGTTTCGTCATTAGCTTTTCTATATTTAGCCACTTGGCGCATCGTCTCATGTTTTTGTTTGTAGTTGACCAACCATATGTTTGTTTGCTTTCTTTTATATTGAAGGGACGCTGGCGTTTACTTCGATCGCTTTTGTACTTTCTCGTTTCCAATAAGGCCTGTTGATCTCCCGTATGCAGAGGAGAGAGAGAGAGAGAGAGAGAGAGAGAGAGAGAAGAGAGATTCAAAACTTTCTCTAAAGGCAACGCGAATAAAGGGGAAATGCGACAAGGCGAGGATTTATGTCACACCTCAAAATAGCAAGTTAGAGTCTAGACAACTGGGTGTCTCGTTATTTATTTTCATGTACCTATTTATTTGCTCAGCATTATTTTTCCTTGTCGTCGCCCTGTCGCAATGACAGCCGAAATGCAAAGCAAACATATACCCCCCTTCTCCCCCTTTGGTCCCAAAAACAACTTGTAACCCCCCCCGTCCTCGGTGGTGGTTATTTGTCAGATTCATTCGTCTTCATCAAGAGACTGCCCCCAGAGTTGAAAGCGACTATGGGGCCTTTTTTATTTGCTCTGTACGGAGGCCGATGGGACTGGAAACGCTGCCCCCTTGTCTAGCCATTTTGAAAGTGAATATGGAAAAGAGATATTTTTTGTGGAGTCCGATGAGACTGACAACTTCATGCTCGTGTCTAAGCCAAGCTTCTGAGAATGGAACTGTTTCTTGGACATTTCCAAATGTGAAGGTTTCAGCTGTCTGGGAAAAGATAAGATTAAAAAAAACCCAAGCTTAACTCTGGGGCAGAAACAGACTTCGAATCAAGCAATCCGAGAATTGTTTAAAAGACAGAAAAAGCAGCCATTTTTATTTCATATTTATTTGTGAGACGCTGGGCTGATATTCCTTGAGACACGAGTTTTATTCTCTTAGAAGTGTGAATTTATTCTTCAACTTACTGGGTTTATATTTTGTGAGACACTGTGTGCAAGATCTTTAGAGGTAGAGACAATGGGTTTATTCTTTGAATGCATTCTTCGAAACAGTGGATTTTACTCTTTGGAGCTCTGGCAGTATTCTGCACTACTTTTTATTGTATTAGATTCGCTGGATTTAAATTCTTTAAAGTAGGAATGTTGTGTTCGCCGAGGAATTGCATTTATAATCAGAGAAATTAGGTTCATATTTTATGGGAAAATTCTTCAAATCTCTGTTTTCTTTGAGGCACTGCACTTTTATATTTTGAAAAATTGGTGCAAGCGCCTTGGACCACAAATTGTTTACTGTAGGGCGTTTGGTTCACAATTCTTGGCAGAAGAATTTTAAGGCTGTTTGTTTATATCCGTTATGGATGTAAATGATATCATTCAGATGTCACGTAGTGAATGCCAGAGACTCAACTTTGGGTTCCTTTTTTTTTTTTTTTTTTTTTTTTGCAGTTTATCATGTAGTACAACAAATAATGGCCAAAAGATCTTCGGAAATTCGCTTTATACATAATTGGTAATTAGCAGCAGGAGGAGGTTTGGAAGTGTCTGTAAAATAATTGATATTTAGCAAAAGGTGAGTCAGAAATGTGCCATGCAAATAATTGATAATTAGCAGAAGAAGCAATGAAAGTGCGTCTTGTACATAATCAATAATTGACATTGAAGGAAGAAGCAAAAAGAAGCTGTTGGTCTTGTTTTTATTGAGTCTGTTTTTCCCTTGCGCTGATCAATGGCGAACGGCTTAAGTAGGGAACTTGCCCCTCATAATTCATCATTATACATACTTGGTTGAATCTCCTTTTATCTTTCTCTTGTCCTCCTCCTCCTCCTCCTCCTCCTCCTCCTCCTCCTCCGTCCTCCTCCCCTCCTCCTTCTTCTTCTTCTTCTCTGCAAGGAACCAGCGCGTCAGTGCAACGCTGTCTGAGGATATCTCATATAAGAGTGGGTGTTTATTGTGTTTTCACTATATAAATTCATTTTCATTTCTCGGAACATGGAGTACCGAACACTTCACGGTATTGCCCTCCCCTTTCTGGAACGAGTCTGTATAAACCCTTGACCTGACGTTGCGCAATCGTCGATCGGTTTAAGGATTTTTGTTTGGGGAGATATCAAGGATGTCAGTCATCCCTTCGGAGTTCACAGAGTCCAACCACTTCCCTTCAAATTTGGGGTCGTTTTCCTCCTCGATTTCCCCTCAGATGTTTCCGCTCCTTATGCCAGATGGTATCAGTGGCTGTGTGTCCGTTTTATGTACCACAACTACTACGTTGCTTTCCGTCTGCATGTCATCCTTTTCTTTAGCAAAGCTTGCGTCGGTTTCATCAATAGCTTATAACCAAATGATAGGAGTCTAGAAATCACTAGTCTTGGTAAACTACTGCGTAATAATAATAATAATGATATTAATAATACGCTTCAAAAACAAGTTGCAACATCACGCCTTTGACATATTAACCCTTGCAAGGGAATCTGCCGTTGGTGGATGTTAACAGCATGTGACCAGGATTTGATGATTTTCATTGAGGTTAATCAAACAGTGAGTGAGTGAGTGGTTTAGAATGGCGGGAGGGAGAGCCCTGGCCAACCCTTGTTCGACTCATTCGGAAGGGACTCGGACGTTAAAAGAGGCTGACAGCTCATTAAGGGGCCAAAAACGGTTCCAGTGTACTGCACCTGATGATTACCTGGGCAAGGCCACCTGGTATCCGTAAATACCCAAAAGTCAGTTTACCAGAATATTACTCTATTAGTCACGTTGTTGTTGTTGTTACTCTTATTCATAATGAGCACTTAATTCTATTAAAAACTAATGAGTGATGTATGGCGACCAGTGAAAATTTGCCATCGGTGTAGCATCAGATCTAACCAGGTATTTATGAGAAGGGTTAATTGATCTAGATTTTAAAATTGTTTTTGAAACTTTCTTGTTGACCTGGTAACATTAAATGTAATCAGTCACAGTAAGAAACCATCTCCAGTTTTGGAGAAAAGATGGCAAGAAATAGACATATTCGATCAAGCCTCGTAAGAGAGTTCTTCCATTTCCTAACTTCTCTAAAAGATTCGATTGGTCTTCAAGCCGGCTTTTCTGACAGAGTATAATGCATGTCTATATATACACATATTTATCTGACTGTTGACTTCTCTTTGTGTTTCATTCTTTATTTTTCTATTTTTTTCGTCTATGGGGATTCTGTTGTGTGGGAGTTTGCTTCGCAGGTTAGTGGCTTTTGACCGGTTCCGTGCACACGTTGGGAGACATTTGAAGTAACGATAATATATATAATTGTTGTGAATTGAATAGGGAAATAATCCTGTGAGCAGTTGTAGTTGAAACTCTGAGGTTTGTTCAGGTCTGAAATAAACTTTAGAAAGTTATATGCCTGTTAACATGAACAAGAGATCTTCCCTTGGGAAATAATTACCCTCATTTGTAAACATTTAGAATACTTTTGTTCTTTTTGCACACACTGGAACAATTAAAAACAGCCTTTACTAATTTAGTCTGGAAATACAACGGCGTCCAATCTCTCTCTCTCTCTCTCTCTCTCTCTCTCTCCTCTCTCTCTCTCTCTCTATCTCTCTCTCTCTCTCTATATATATATATATATATATATATATATATATATATATAGATATAGAGAGAGAGAGAGAGAGAGAGGCCCAATCAAGGAGGAAACCTGTGTAAGTTAAGGGTGAAATCCATTACTTAAGGAAAAAAAAAAGCCCCTGCAGTATGAGTATGTGTGTGTGCGTGCATGTGCCTGTAGTCCTGCATAATAACAAACATAAATGTATGTGAGATACACCACATATAAATATAGATCTTGCCGATACACGTTCTGGTGAGAAGGCAACTCCGGGTTATAATTTAAATGTTTATCGAACCACACCAAATGAATTGCTGATGTTTTAATTGAATAGAAACGAATGAGTTGAGATAATGCAAAAGTTTTAGGCCACAGGAAAGTTCAGAAGATTATTTTCTTAATGCATTGAACCGTCTCGACGGAATGGTAATCGAATGCATAAAGCCTGACCTTCTCTCTCTATCTCTATCTCTCAGTGAACAATATTATATATATATATATGTGTGTGTGTGTGTGTGTGTGTGTTTTATAATGATAATGTTAGCTCTGCTTCTGTGAGCACTAGAACAGTTGGAAGACCTGGACTTACTTGAATGAGAATCATAGTAAGTAGGGAGGCTGGATGTGAATGGAGATTCGTGGAAGATAATGCCCAGGGAAAGCGTGAATGGCCAAATATACCAAAGACCCATTGCATCACTCATTGTTGGAGGTGATGATGATGATGATGATGATGATGACCTGTGTACGAGTATGTATGTATAAATACGATGTCTCTCTCTCTCTCTCTCTCTCTCTCTCTCTCTCTCTCTCTCTCTCTCTCTCATAGGAAATCAAGTAGCGCCATGTTGGATCATGGTTAAGGAAGGAACACCATGGAGGAGTTTCCTGAAGATATCTTACGCTTTCGTTGATCTAAGCCAGAAATATGTACCTGGTCGTGAGTCGTGTAGTGGGTCGTTACTGGGGAGAGAGAGAGAGAAAGAGAGAGAGAGAGAGAGAGAGAGAGAGAGAGAGAGAGAGAGATAAAGGACTTGCGATTAGAGCTTCTTCAAAATGTATCCTGGCATAATGATGATAGGAAAACAGGCGGCCCTTTCGAGGTAATCTTCTCCTGAGAGGTGATTTTTTTCCTTTTCTAAACTTAATGACGAGATATATAAAATTCTCTCTCTCTCTCTCTCTCTCTTCTCTCTTCTCTCTCTCTCTCTCTCTCTCTCTTCATGTCCCAATTTGGCTCGGGGTCCGAGGTCAAACGACCCGACACGTGTCAGGCCAGGAATCTTGGCCTATGCGAGGCGTCTGAGATTTGAAATAACAAGTGGTTATTGTTAATTTTGCTGCCTAATTCATTACATATCGTTGTTTCGGTCGACATATTATGTTTGTCGTCATTTTAACCCTCAGCCTTTAATGTTTAATACGTGTTCACAACTGCCATCGGTACCTTTTGTTTCTTGCCTTGATACTTGTTTGCATAGTGTGTATATATATATATATATATATATATATATATATATATATATATATATATATATATATATTTATGTATCTATTGCGTTTAATTATGTTTAAATGCACACATACATACATAAGTGAATTCATTGTTTCCATACTAAAGTCCCAGTGATGATGAGAATCACCGTTAATGTATGTATTATAAATGACAGTCATTGACTCTTATGTACGATCAAATTTTAAGTGAGCTGAGGAGATTGCATATTGTTCAGAGAGAGAGAGAAAGAGAGAGAGAGAGAGAGAGAACGTGTGTCTGGAGTGCAGTGACTGTCTGGCAAGAGCGAGAGGTACTCTATTGGTGGGGATGATTGGTCTGGAGAAGTCTGGCCCTCCTCCTCCTCCTCCTCCTCCCCTCTTCCTCATCCTCCTCCCCCTCCTCCTCCACTGTCTGGTTCGTCGTCGTTGCCTGTCTAACCTGCTTCGCAAATCCTCGTTTTGTGATGTAGTCCTTCCTTGTTTTACTGGATGAGACGCCTTTTTGTCTTTGAAAGAGATTCGAAGAGAATATTTGTTGCCACCTTATCGTGAGCTCTGTAGATTCATCTTTTGGACTTTGTACTACGCTTTTACTCTCATGAATTCTGCGAAATAGTTTTGCTTCAGCGAGTGTGGTGAATTTTTCTTACTTCTGGGATTATAATCGTGTATCTTTGGGCCTCGAGATTTGAATCATTTTCCATTTTGGGTTTTCATCATACGACTTTAATCTTGGGGACTAGGTCAGGTGTTTTATTTTTTGTCGTGTGTTTTTGAACATCTTATTTCCTGCGTTGTTGATAGTTATTTCTTGTGACTTGAGTTTGTTTGGAGAAAGAATCGACTTCGATCCTGTGATTTTGATGGATTCGTCAAGGTGATGTCGGTAAAACACGATTTAGAATGAATAATATGGAACTAGAAAAGCTGATAGGAAAATAACTTGTTGAATGATTTATCAAAAAATCTTTTGAAATATTCTTATTAAGATTATTTGGCCTTATGTTTTTGAAGAAACAACCATCATTTTACGATTATGGTAAAATGTCTTTGGGGTAAATCTTTAGGGTCTAATGACGGCAGTCTTGCGTTTTCTATTTTAAGGTTTCATTAAAAGGGGGGAGGGGTGGAGGGAGAAAGGATGCATTGAATATCGTTGGTTGTATGATTTCGAAAAAAAGAAAGAAAAAAAATGACGTTTTATTTCGAACGACTTTTCATTGTGATCGAACGTTTGGTTGAAATTGATGACGAAGTAATATTGGTGAGTCAAGAATAACCAAAAGTTATTCTTACGGTCATTTTTACCGGACGTTCTCGTCTCTGATTTTGATTAAATATTTTGCAAATGATTATGGTCACTGTGTATTTTGATTGTGTCTTGTATATCTCTAATAATCATTCACTTACACACACACACACACACTAGCTTAATATGAATCACGATTATATCATAAAAATTCATTATATATATATATATATATATATTATATAGTATATATTGAATTTTTATCACATCACCTTGATTCATATATTACATGCCTTAAGCAACAAATGTCCTTTAATCCAA
>NC_061105.1:29214282-29229282 GCF_015104395.2 Macrobrachium nipponense
GAACTTTCGCAACATAAACCGTTTCGTATACCTACGTAGAAACGTTATAAGCAGCCCGTCGAACACACGTCTTGTCCCGGATATAAAGACCCTTCCTTCCCAGTACTTCTGGAGCTTTATCTGTGCTCAGTATTTTGTAAGGGCGTTGCCTTTTCCTTCCTCCAAACTATCGTTGTTCATTCCAACCACTTGCCCAGATTATCTCCAAAAACCGATGCATCCTTCCACCTGCATTACCCTCACCTTGGAGTACTTTTTACTTTCCCTCCATTCCTGGTTTCTTTCATGAATCTTACTTTCCAACCTTTATGACGAGTAGTTCCTCGTTGGACGAGTGGGTTGCGTGCTTGCCTACCAGTTCGGTAGTTGCGAGTTCGATTCCCCCTCTCAGAAGAATTTATTTCTGGTGATTAGAAAATTCATTTCTCGATATAATGTGGTTCGGATTCCACAATAAGCTTTAGGTCCCGTTGCTAGGTAACCGATTCGTTCCGGGCCATGTAAAAATATCTAAATGTCTAATCCTTCAGGCCAGCCCTAAGGATAGCTGTTAATCAGCTCAGTGGTCTTGTTAAACTAAGATATACTTAACTTTTAACTAATGCAATGGCAATGCTATCTCCCAGTTTCATTTATAAGTTATAAGTCTTTGTTCTTCATCTCTCTTATTTTCTGGATCAATTTATCTTGCTGTCCAACCACTCCAACCCGCCATTTTACTGTCTCATGCGCTGAATGGCTGATGGTGCCCCAGTTCTTGGCTTGTCCGCGTAAATTAAATAAAATTCTAATCGAATCTACTAATCTCGCCTCACCTCTTCTATATAATAATATATATATATATCTATATATATACTATATATATATAATATATATGAACGGAGAAAGCACGCTAGTCAGCCAAAGTGATAAAATGCACAGGGAGCAGGAGCAGGAACAAACATGGCGAAGTATTTGACACTTTATTCCGACGCGTTTCTGATTCAGCAGAATGCATCTTCAGGGTCTGTATAATAAATAATGACCAATATAAATTAAATTGGTTTGAAAATTGTCTAAAATTATTTACAAACTAGTTAAAATGAAAACCGAAACTTTACACATAGATAAAAATACACTAACAATTGATAAAACAACACGAGAAATTAAAAGCACATACGTTAATTAAAAGTTCAGATAGAAAGTTAAAACAAAAAACTAAATAATTAAATTAGTAAAATACAAAGTTAAAAAAATATTTGAGGAGCCCTGGTGGTCAACCTACCATGGTAAGAGATAAACAAAAAGTAAAAGAATGTACACAGAAACATAGGCTTAAGAAAGATACAAGGGGATGGAGGTGGTCTGGTTGTTCAACTGCGGAACAAGTTGTTTAATAAAAAGGCTCTCGAGAATCAATAGTTCATTTGGGGTGGAGTTTTGCACCAACACCAATGAAGTAAATGTTACAAAGCTTCCTTTTTATGCCCGATTCCCATATTTACACGATGATTCCTTTAGGGCCGAATTTACAAAAATCGTACAAAAATACCTTGGCGCATTAAAGGTAAAACTTATTCCTGTCAATCCACGAACAATTGGATCCATGTTTAGATTTAAAGATAGTTTATGCCCCCTCACGTCCTCTGGTATAGTGTACAAATATTCTTGTCCCAGATGTAGTCTGTGAACTTACGTGGGTTCTTCTCAGAGGATGATGAGGGTTCGCATAGACTGCCTAAAGGGAGTTAGTTTCCGGACTGGATGTTCACTATCAAATCCCGAACAGTCCAGCATACGTGAACATAGCAAAAAATGTAAAGTTGACATTAAATGTGATGATTTTATTATTGTTGGTAAAACCTCCAGCCCAAATGAACTATTGATCCTCGAGAGCTTTTTTATTAAACAACTTGTTCCGCAGTTGAACAACCAGACCACCTCCACCCCCTTGTATCTTTCTTAAGCCTATGTTTCTGTGTACATTCTCTTAGTTTTTGTTTATCTCTTACCGTGGTAGGTCGACCCCCAGTGCTCCTCACATATTTTTTTAACTGTATTTTACTAATTTATTTATTTAGTTTTTTGTTTTAACTTTCTATCTGAACTTTTAATTACCGTATGTGCTTTTAAATTCTCGTGTTGTTTTATCAATTGTTAGTGTATTTTTATCTATGTGTGAAGTTTCGGTTTTCATTTTAACTAGTTTGTAAATAATTTTTAGACAATTTTCAAATCAGTTTAATTTATATTGGTCATCATTTATATTATACAGACCCTGAAGATGCATTCTGCTGAATGCGAAACGCGTCGGAATAAAGTGTAAAATACTTCGCCATGTTTGTTCCTGCTTCTGCTCCCTGGGCATATATATATATATATATATAATATATATATATATATATATATATATATATATATATATATATTATATATATATATATATATATATATATATGTGTGTGTGTGTGTGTATATATATATATATATATATATATATATATATATATATATATATATATATATATATATATATATATATATATATATATATATATATATATATATATATATATATATATATATATATATATATATATATAGTGCATCTCTCTCTCTCTCTCTCTCTCTCTCTCTCTCTCTCTCTCGTTGCATATTCCGTTCTGTGGTCCAGATGCTCTTTTTTTTTCTTATTTTATAATCTAGATGTCCTCTATTCTCGGCGACTGATGGTGAATTCCAAGCTTATCTTCAAGAACTGTTGGAACGCTCACAAGCGCACACACGTACTCATTCCGTTAGCGTCCATGTAATGTTACGTATATATCGGTCTGAATACAAATAAGTGCTCACATAGATATAGTGTTGTGTTTTAATGTATAAGACTTGTCAATTCCAAAGCACTGATATATATATATATATATATATATATATATATATATATATGTATATATATATGTATATATATATCTATATATATGTATATATATACATATTGATATATAATTTATATATATATATATATATATATATATATATTGATATATATACACACATATATACATATATACGTGTGTGTGTAAGATGTAACAGAAGGAAACCTCGCTGTTGCAATATTAAACATTGTTAATAAAGGGTGGAAACTAGATGGAAGAATATGAAAGGAGGTACAGTAAAAAGGAATGAAAGCGGTTTGCAGCTTGGGGCTTTAGAAACGCTGCAAAGAACCGGGTTAGATTCACGACGAAACTAACTTGATGACAATTCCATGATAGAGTTTATATATATATATATATATATATATGTATATTTTAATTACGATTATCCAATTTAGATCCTCTTTTCTTTTCTGGCATCAAATGTTAAATTTGGAGGGAATAATTTTGAGCAAATATTGCATAATTCAAAATAGCATAAAATTCGACTTGTGAAACAGAAAATCGTGAAGTGAGTAACGATCTTTCAAGTTAAGATGCAGTCAAGAATTTCCCCTCCATGTTGTGACTGGCTTAAGGGCCCCTTGAGAATAATTTGACTGAGCAGAATTCTTCTTTTGTATTCGTACACCAGACAAAGATGGAAAAATTCTTTATGGCCTTCTCCCCTTGGTATTTCCAAGATGATTTATGAGTTATCATCTCCCCATCAGGGTTAGCTGCTGATTGTTGTCAAATCCCAAGAAGTGTCACCCACAATTGAGGGACCTTTATGGTAGGTACCTGATATAATTGAGAAAAAAAAAAAAACTTTAAATTGAGAACTTCCTGCCAAGTAGCAGGGTGGGAAGGGGGCCGCCTGGGTTTCCCTGGCCTAACTCCAACTTTATACCTGACTTCACCCATTTTAACCAGACCTATAGTCTCTGGCGTGGTGTTTAAAGATCTGCCCTGGTGCCAATTTTACAAAAACAACAACTGACGTGTGTGACAGACCTTTGAATGTCTTTGAGACAAATCCTGAGGCTATGATTTTAAGATTATAGGGACTTTTCATTTCCAGTTACCTACTTTAATTTTCCTATTTCTGCCTGGGCATCCCTGACTCCGCCCCCTAACACCTGCATTTCCTCCTACTGACCCTCGTCTCTCTCAACCCATGTTTATTTTCATTGTTTGCCCTATGTTCGCAACTGTCTGCCGTCTTATGTGGAAAATTAGTGGCAGAGATGAAAGATCTGAGATGAATGGCCCCCTCGAGGAACCCTGTCTTGATTTGAGAACAATTTCCAGTTTGGACAGGATAATTCCAGTTATGCAACTCTGGTATATACATGGCCCGACCTGGCCCATCAAATCGCATTTCGCCCTAGCTAGTAATTACGTTAGTAATACACCCTCCAGTACTCAAGGCAATTTGCCCTGCTCTCTGCCTATAGCCCTAGGCAGAGAGCAGTACTCCAGCCTGGAAGCAGTCCTTAGCCTGACAACTCAGCCTGCTGCTCTCCCTAACCAACATCTTGAACTGAAGTGGCTAGTATTCCAAGTAACTATAAACTTTGTATCGGGACTCTGTCTGTGAGTCTGCCTGACTGACAGCCGCACGTCTGCTTGGTCCCTGATGCTTGCTCAGGACACCATTGATGAAAGCATTGCCTGTTCCTACCTCTGGTGAAGCCCCCAAGTGACCCACGTGCTTCTGCCGACGCCTTGGTTCAAATCTACACCCGTCACTCCACAATCTTAAGGTATCTAGAAGTAAACATTATTCTGTTGACCCTTCACCACCTGTTCTTAGCACTCATTCCCAATTGCAGCTGTGTTTTCTCCTACAATTCCCATTTCTAGAATTCCCCTTACCCTACGAGACTCCAGTGAGTGGCTAATTGTGAATTCATGATATCAGTGATCATATTTTGCTACTTTAAATCTAGTTATGCTCAAAAACATTTCATGTATGGGGAGCTTATTTTGGAGAATCTTACATACGCTTTGTAACTTTGCTGTGACAAGTACCAGCATTTCATTGTCAAATACTTTGCAGATTCGTGTAGACTGCCCCGTTGTGTGCCTGCTTCTGTAGATCAACAATGCCACTCATCTCACTCCTACCAGTGCCAAGCTTAGGGTGCCATACCCCTGAATTCCAGCAAAGCTTACGTTTGCAGTGCTTCACTGCATAATGTTATTTTGTGTTGCCAATTTTAGTTCTTGATCTATACTTTCATGCACCTACGTGATCCTGTAGGATAAGTGTTCTGCTTGCAACTTGGTGGCGTTTTTGCTTTTATATTGTGAATAGTAGAGTTAAAGTCACAAGTGCCATGGAGCCAGACAGTACTGTATCTTCTGATTACCCTTTTAGAAGTTATATTAATTTGTGAACAGATTATGTGTTATATTAATTTCTTATGTTTGGAGGGTAATTCTGCTTATTTTAATGAGGGTTTACTTATTATTTTTCTGTTCATAGTCTGCGTACCACCAGTCAGGAAAAGTGTAGAGTGCGCACAAGGAATATTTTGAAAATCAGTACTTTGGATTTAGTAATTTGTCTTAACCTGTCACTGCAACTATGACAATATCTATTCGCCTGTAGGCTTTACTAAAAGTTCGTTGCAGTCTCCCTTCCATGGTCTAAGAAAGACCATGGTCCCCTCGGCCCCTAGCTACAACCCCATGCATTCCCTTTACTGTACCTCCATTCATACTCTTTTTTTCCATCTTACTTTCCATCCTCTTTTAACAATGTTTAATATTGCAGCTGCCGGGTTTTCCTCCTGTTCCATCTTTCAGGCCTCTTACTCGCAGTTTTCCTTTCAGCAGTGAATGACCTCATAGGTCCCAGTGCTTGGCCTTTGCCTTAAATATTATATTCCGATAATCCATATAAGTTTTGCAGATAAATATATATGTAATTATTATAAATATATATGTCTATATATTTATGTATAATGTGCATATGTATGTATGTATTTGTTATGTATGTAAGTGTGTGCGTGTGCATGCATGTATATGAATTCATAGCGTTGATATTATAGTATTGAATACATATAGTGTAGTGTGCATGAATTTTTATTTTATGCGTATGGCATTTGTGCTTCTACATAGTCATAAGCTGCGTGCATTAATCAGCATTGTAGACGGTAGATGTTTTATTACTTTAGAAAAGGAATTTCAAGGGAACTTCTACATGATGTGCACCTAAATGATTGAATTTATTAGCAGCTGCTCCTGTAGATGAAGCCCTCCTTTTGGTGGTATGGGTTCTTGCTCCTAGAGCATCCTGGTGGGGCATTAGTTGTTGTTATAGTTTGAGATGAAGTTGGCATTTTGCCGATGAAGGTTCTTCCTCATAGAGCTGCCTATAAGAGTCATTTGATGATTTTATTCATTATTGTTATTTCAATAGATGAAACCTGTTCACATGTAACAAGCTCATGGGGCCATTGACTTGAAATTCAAGCTTCCAAAGTTCTCCAGCTGATTGATCAAGGAATGAAGGAAAGCGAAAAAATGAAAACGTATTTACAGGAGAAACAACGAAACCGGGCAGACCTACCGGTCGACAGTGGAAATGTAGATTTACTTGAGTGCGAATTATACCCTGCTCAGGTTCCTCATGTTAGCAAAACTAAGTGAATCGCAGGGTTTCCTGCCCAGTTGTTGGTTTCACTCTAGTTGACGTTGCATGTGGCTGTGTTTTATGGTTAAGCTACTATTTCAGTACAAGATAAAATTTTGCTTTTTGGAGCCCTGACTTTTCTGTTTGAATAGACGTTTGGCCATTTTGCTCGTCGAAACCCTATTCTGCCTGCACAAAACTCCTAAAGTTTGTAGCATATGACAGTGAAGCTTCTTGTATCTGGCCTTGGGTCCTTCTTTAGTGGTAAATTCCCCTCCCCGCTCTGTTTGTTCCCTCTCTCTTTGTCCCCTCTTTCTTTGTCCCCTCTCCCTTTGTCACCTTTAGAGTGACATACCTGATCTGGTGACATACCAGCTTCGAGAAAAGTAGAGAATGTGAGTGCATGGAAAGAGTACAAACACCGGGCAGACCCATTTTCAGAAGCTTGATCCTTTATTAGAGATGTGCTTTCGGCTTTCTATAAAAGAAGGTCATTGAAATAGCTATTTGTCTGTCCATCCGCACTTTACCGGTCCGCCCTCACATCTTAAAACTACTGAGGTTAGAGGGCTGCAAATTGATATGTTGATCTTCCATCCTCCAATCATCAATCATAAAAAATTGCAGCCCTCTAGCCTCGTTTTATTTCCAGGTTAAAGTTAGCCATGCTCATTTGTGCGGCACCTATCACATGCCAGCACCGGGTTGTGGCTAAAGGTATCATCGGCTGCAGCTAAGAGTTTCATACAGCATTATATGCTGTACAGCAAACTCGATTGCGCTGAAGAAACTTCGATGCATTTTTTACTTGTTTAGTAAATGAAACATTTCTGATATATATATATATACATGGTTAATGAGAATGCATGTATCTAAGCTTATTTTCATGGCCGTCAATAAAAGTGAATTTGGGTTGTTGATTGTACACTTTGTATTCATATTTGAGTCTTTTTCAGTCATGGGGGAGAAAAGAAAACTTCAAACGCCTTCCACACTCATTGGGTAGACTCATCATGTTTGTTGGAAGTTTCTGAGCTAGTCAGCCCCATATCTACCTGCTGGATGGGTGTCACGGGGACCCCATATGACAGTAGTAATTCATTCATTAGCAGTCTCTCATTTAGTAAATCATTCTTTAGTAGTCTTCCCTGTATATAATTATTGACCTGATTCGGCGTTGCCATCTTTTCTGATCGAGAGGCCAGCAGTGTAGCAAACTGTGATTTCTCGGCGTTCGCTGATGGTCATCCTTGTTAATTGCATAGGACAAGCAGTCTCACCCTTCGCATATGGTGATTGTTTAGGAATAGAAGGGTAGCACTTGTTGGAGGAAAACTGACTATATATATATATATATCTATATATATATATATATATATATAGATATATATATATATATATACATATATAATATATAATATATATATAACATACCCCATATACATAATAATTTACTAATATGTATATATATATATATATATATATATATATATATATATATATTATATATATATATATATAGGATATATATATATATATATCTATATAATATAATATATATATATATAACTGAATCACGAAAGTTAGGAACGTGATAAAGAAATCATAAATAAAGTATATGCTACGAAGGAAAAATAAACGAATGAGTAACTGCGAGACCTTTCGACGTTTTCCACGTCCTTTACTGAGGCAGAACTGACATACATGGGACAAAAGACAAAACAGAAGATTCATATAACTGACAGATAGGAATTATAAAGATTTTAGTACTAAATCTCTTTATAATTCCTTTAATCTGTCAGTTATACGATCTTCTTGTTTTGTCTTTTTTGTTCCCATGTGTCAGTTCTGCTCAGTAAAGACGTGGAAACGTAAGAAAGGTCTCGCAGTTTACTCATTCGTTTATTTTTCCTTCGTGGCATATATCCTTTATATTATATATATATATGATTATATATATATATATATATATATATTAATATATATATATATAAAAATATATATCAAAGGTATTTCATCCAACAAGTGCTACCCTTCTGTTCCTAAACAATCACCATATGCGAAGGGTGAGACTGCTTGTCCTATGCAATTAACTGGAAGGATGACCATCAGCGAATGCTGAGAAATCAGTTTGCTACACTGCTGGCCTCTCGATCAGGAAAGATGGCAACGCCGAATCAGGTCAATAATTATATACATGGAAGACTACTAAAGAATGATTTACTAAATGAGAGACTACTAAAGAAATGATTACTAAATGAGAGACTGAACTAAGAATGAACTTACTAAATAGAGACTATTTAATAAAGAATGACTTACTAAATGAGAGACTGCTAAAGAATGACTTACTAAATTAGAGACTGCTAATGAATGAATTACTACTCTGTCATGTGGGGTCCCCGTGACACCCATCCAGCGGGTAGATATGGGGCTGACTAGATCAGAAACCTCCAACAAACATGATGAGTCTACCCAATGAGTGTGAAAGGCGTTTAAAATTTTCTTTTGTCTCCCATGACTGAAAAAGACTCAAGTATGAATACAAAGTGTATAATCAAGAACTCAAATTTACTTTTCATTGACGTCGCCATAAAAAAAAAAAAAAAATAAAAAAAAAAAAAAAATATATATATCTATATATATATATATATATATATATATATATATTATATATATATAGATATATTATATAATATATCTATCTATATATATATATTTGTTAGCATCCGCAACATAGATGCGGTAGTGTTTCAATTCCAAACTTGTTTCGAATCCTTAGAAGAATTTATTTTAAAAGGAAGCAAAATAGGCTTGGTTTCAAAGTAGCGTCCGAAAGTTTTCCTTTGCTACAACGACTAAACTTTAGAATTCTCCCCCTGCTTTTATTCTCTAAATTGAATTCTTCCATAACTCATGAGGCTGTCACTCACTTCCTTCCGGGTAAACTAGACAGGGCACTAGGTTGCCGTCCTCTTCGCCTCTGCACAATTAATTAGATGAGAAATGATAAGTGAAAATGTTAACGAGGGTAGACAGTAATGACATCAGTGATGAGAAGTGCCATAGGTCGTTCAGTACCTCCAACCATAACACTGAGAGTGCAGTCTTCCTTTGTGACAGGTTGATTGGTGTATGTGCTTCAAGCTCGAAGGATCTTTTGCATCTTTAAATTGCCATCCTTTTTTGGCATCTTTTAATTTTATATTTTGCAGCAGCTTTGCACTGAGGGGATGGTTATTTATACGTTTATTTATTTCTATATAGTGTCATCCGTCTTTTGCAAAGATAAACTTGTTTATTTGTCTTGTTATTTTCACTCATCTTTTGTTATATGATTTCGTTTCCCATCCGTTTTCCTCCTTTCACATAGGGACCTTTTGTTATTTTGAATTTTCCTCGACAAACTCAAGGTGTTTTGGTCTGGTTGTAAATGGATGTGCTCTCAGTATGATTATAGAATTTAAATAACAACGCCGAGGCTCTGAAAAAGAATCCAAGAAGCAAGCTATAAAGTTTCCTCACAATCCCAGTAGACACGCTGCCTCATTAAATCAGCTGTCTCCCCTGAAACTCGACGCCTGAATGCGTTAAGAAGCCGACCTTCCTCAAGAGATTCGCTCTGAAGCAGATGTGGAAGTCTCGATCATTTTAGTCAGCGACCTCCGTGGCCTGGGTCGCTGGAGAGGAAAAGAAGGAATTATTTCTTTCTCTTTCGTTGAACTGCTGAATCTTTTCACAAATTCACATAGCTCGTCTCAATATCGTCACCCCCTTTTTTCCTGTTATTTGTATTCAGCCTCAACACTTCACACCCATAAAAATGAGTTGTCTCAAAACATACCAGCTTTGGCTTTTGTAGATTCTCCACTTATCTTTCCAGTCTGTTGCATGCACCACGTGACCTTCCTTCCTTTAGCTGTTTAGTGACCAAACTCCTCCTCTCATCCTCCCATCATCCTGTACGTGAGTTGCTCAGTCTTCCTGTTTTTCATATAATACACAACATTACTCTTAATAGACGCTCCACATCTTTGCACCCAATAACCATAATTTCATCACTCTTAGCATATTAGCTTTTATGCCAGACTCCGTCAGCACTCTCCACATTGTATCCATGAGTTCTCTTATAAGCTTTTTAAAGATGTATATGATTATTCCATAGCAACACTTAACCCCCACACCCCATTCCCAACCTGAACGCACACTGCTCTTTCTTACCAAGCCTTCTGTTACCTGTTTTACTCTCCTGTCATTCATCTTTGTTGTATCCATGTTATGCTCATATAGTTGTTTAGTCTTCCTAGACTCTTCTTTGATAAGAGTAATGATTCCTTACCCTCGGGAAATGTTACCTCATGCATGCCTACCTAACAGGACCTCTCGTGTATTCTCATCAACTCTTGGTGCCTTTCCATTCTTCAGCCTCTTAGTAACTTTCTTTACGTCCTCAACAGTCACTCCCATAAACATCCTCAAAGTTACGTAAGGCCCTTTTGACTCCTGTATAGCTCGTCGTATCTCCCTTGTAACAATGCTTCAGAATACTCCGTATCTTCTTTTGTGACTGCATGTATTTAGATTGCAACTCTCCATGGCTTCTTTTATGCTAAATTCTGTAAGGTTATTTAGGGGTTTTCTATTCTTATGAAATTTAGCTCGTATATAGGCATTGGATCTTTAAGGGTGGTTTACTAGCGTAGTAAATGTGGTATAAACATTTGAAATGACGAGAAGTATGGAGTTACAAAGTATAAGTTGTAAAAAGGTTACTGTAGGGAACAAGGAGGATCCAGAAATCATTGTTTAAATGGAATGAAAACGGTTATTTGAAGGTCGCAGTGTATGAGGTTCGATGTGCTGCTAATGAGAATTCTGTTTGGTTATGTGTAACCTGTTGAAATTTAAAATATATATATATATATATATATATATATATATATATATATATATATATATATATATATATATATATATATATATATATATATATATATATTATACATATATATATATAGCTATATATATGTATATATACATACATAAATCATCTAGTCATTTGTAAACAAATACAAGTACAGAGTCTTTTTGCAATTGCAAGGACTGCCAGTGACTGCGTACCATGATTTTCAAGTTTGTTTTTATACCATGAATTTCCCCCGATTATTATTTCTTCGCTGAACACCCCAACTTTTTTTTTTTCTTAATCTTTCTCCTTGAATGCATACGCCTCCTGCTTCCTCTTACCCTGCCTCGCTCTCTGCCATGTTATGCTCTTGATATAGTCTTTCGCGTCCAGTGCCCTTCTCCAATTTTTTTTTTTTTTAAGGGCCTCTTCTCAAACGCTACTCTGATTCACGCTGACACCTCGATTATCCTGCCGTCTGCGGCAGCTTGATCGAGAGGAGATACCAAACGATTTCCCTCTCTCTCTCTCTCTCTCTCTCTCTCTCTCTCTCTCTCTCTCTCTCTCTCTCTCTCTCTCCCCTGCTGGTGGTGCTGATGCTAGAGATGCTATCTCTGTCTGACTGCCTGTCTGTCTGTCTGTCTGTCTGTCTGTCTCCACTCTCTTATTTAGTGGTGGTGTTATTGGTGCAGTTGCTGATGATAGTGTTACTAGGTCTCTCTCTCTCTCTCTCTCTCTCTCTCTTCTCTCTCTCTCTCTCGTTTATACTTCTTCTTCATGCTTCGTGGGAACTCCCTATTATATTATTACATTTGGGTGATGAAAAAGAGTTAGGACGGGGAATGTATGATACTGGCTGTTGCTATCTTGGAGGATGTCGTGGTCCAGCCTCCGCGAAAATGGAAGGCGACTAGAATTGTGGGAAGTGGAATCAGAAAGGGAAGTTCAGAAAGCTGCATTTGAGGGATACAACCATTTTGGCAGTGAAATTGGCCATGTTATGACATCATTAGACCAAGAGCATTGAAGAATCTGCAATGTTATTGAATCATTGGTATTTTGCACCTTCTTGATTAGCTGATAATGTGTATTATTGTATTAACATTGATAATGTTGATACCTGGTATAAAACATTCCAGAAGATGTTTTAGGATTATTTGTAGGTATTGTACAAGGGTTTGTAGATTTGGAATCCTGACAGCGCCTCAGTGGCGTGGTTGGCATGGTGTTTGCTTGCCACCTCGGTGGTGGCGGGTTCGATTCACGGCCATTCCATTGAGGAGTGAGAGATGTGTATTTCTGGTGATAGAAGTTCACTCTCGACGTGGTTCGGAAGTCACGTAAAGCCGTTATTCCCGTTGCTGAATAACCACTGGTGCCATGCAACGTAAAAACACCATACAAACAAACAAACAAACCCAGGAGCTTTGCACGTCAGTGTACCATTCCGTCAAAAAGATTGGTATACAAGAGAGCGTAGACGGCAAGCCCAACTGAGCGTTCAGAAAGAAGCGTTCAGGGGCCAGAAGTAAGGAGGAGGACTGGCCTCGGATTGGACGACAGCACGTCTAAATGTGGAGATGATAATCTCCCCTAGACTATCTTTGTCGAATCCACACGCAAAAAGAGAATTGAATGGTTCGCGTAACGAGTTTTTATTCAGATTCCAGGTTCATTGATTTATTCTTTTTCCAGTGGATTTAAACTGAGCATGAGGAATTGTAGTGTTATTTTGGGGGGGAGGGGGGAGGGGAACTTTTTCGTCCATGGTAGTGATGCGAAGCTGGAATAACACCAATAAAGTCGTTGAAAACCCAGTCTTCGGAATTTTCGAAAGTATTCATGTAGACTTTACAATAATTATAGCCTGATAGGATATTAATTCTAGCTGCAATTATTCCGCCATCGAAGCCTACCTACGTATCTTTTATTTTACAATTCCTCTCGTTTGTAACGTCTGCTTACCTATATCGGTATTCAATAAGTGGAAAACTTCAGTAACAATTTTTTTTTTCTTATGTAGGTCAGCGTTCACCGTGACTTCTATTACCAGCGCTTTTACTTTTGAAGTGCTAATAAAACTCTGTGGATGAAGTTGAACAAAACAACACTGAAAGTATGATGATAGGTCTACGACACTGGGGAAACAACCCCCTCCCCCCTTTCCATTCGCATTTTTTCATTGGCTGATTTTTTTTTTTATACATATAACTCATTTAGAGTTGTACGTATAACCTCGATTGCATATAAACTTTTGAGAAGCGTATCTGGTAAACCTCTTTTTTAAGTTTTTTTTTTAACATGTCTATCCTCAAGAATTATATTTTTTCATTTTATTCTCTAATTCTTCCATGTTTTGAACATTTTCCTGTTTGGTCTTCAGCAGCTGATGCATATCTTGATTTGTTGGGCAAAAACTTGAGCTCCCCTAAATTTATTATTTATTGCCTTGTTATGGATTTCTGGGCGCATACAATTTTTTCATGATTCTGGTCATCCCAGACGGTAGCACCATCCACCAGTAAGTGTCAACAGTCTTCCCCTTTTACTTTTCTCCCAAGATGAGTGCCACAGTGTTCAAGGAGTTTTATTCTTGTTGTAACCAAATCTTGGAGTGATCGTTGTAGTCTTTAATTGGAGCGCCTCAGCTGCGTGGATGGTATGGTATTAGCATCCCACCTCGGCGGTCGCGGGTTCGATTCTCGGGCATTCCATTGTGGAGTGAGAGATGTGTATTTCTGGTGGTAGAAGTTCACTCGCGACGTGGTTCGGAAGTCACGTAAAGCCGTTGGTCCCGTTGCTGAATAACCACTGGTTCCATACAACGTAAAAACACCATACAAACAAACAAACAAACAATCTGTAATTGAATCGTTGGAACTTAAGAAGTGAAAGCTTGGTGCTAATACGATTTTGTCGAGTTGCCTCTGACTCATATAGTTGATTGGGTTTAATTTCTTTGCTCTGCTTTGTTCATTCTCTTTTATAGTTTATTCCTGTGTATTTCTTTATCCGTACTGAAAAGCAGGAGCCCTTGAACTATAGCGTTATGGCGTTTTCCAGATAAGATTACGACTTGGCTAATAATGACGATAATAATAGCAATTACACGGTGCTTTTGACTTATTCGATATGAATTCGTACTTGTCATGAATGCTGCTACTAGTACCAGCGTTGGCAGCATTCGATATGAATTCGTACTTGTCATGAATGCTGCTACTAGTACCAGCGTTGGCAGCATAACCAGTAGCAGTGGTATTGCGATCATTCATTTACGCCTGTCTCTCTCTATTCGTTATCACGAAGGCCGTGTCCATTCATTCGCTTTAACAGACATGACCGAAAACACCGCCTGCCCTTTTGGAGGAAGGTATCGGTTGGCAACAGCGTCAGCGCCTCCGGACCCGGTTCCTGGGAAGGGCCTAGGAAGACGAAACGTTAACACCTGTAAATTTTTTTTTCAAAGGGGTCACGTACCACCGTAGGTACCCCCCCCCCCCCCCCAGGAGATGAGGGCATCCCCCTAAAAGATCCTACCGAAGGAGGCCCCTTTTGTA
>NC_061105.1:29234282-29254282 GCF_015104395.2 Macrobrachium nipponense
CTATTCTCCTATCTGGAGACTTCAACTTTCCTTTCCGTAGACTGGAAAGAACGAAAGGAGATTGTGGATGTACTTATACATATAAAAAAGAGAGTAATAGCTAGTGCAGAAGATAAGAGGCAATTCGAAAAAGCTATTAGATATGCTACTAGAATACAACATTCAACAAATAAATCACCTGCCAACAAGAAAGGAAAATACTTTAGACCTAGTATTTGTGAACGAGATGAATTATGTTAAAGAAATAATAGTTTATAATGCGAGTATTTCAGACCATAATGTCTAGAATTAACAGTCCATTCCAAAGCAAGTGAAAACAGAGATAAGCAAGAAATGAAAAAGTGGGAAGGATATAAAGGAAAATACAACTTCTACAGTAAAAAAATATAAAATGGTCAGTAAATAAATGAAGAATTAAACAAAGATTGGGATAATATTTTCGTAAGTGATGACATAAAGGTAAATACGGAGATATTATATAAAATATTAGAGAAAATAGTGGATAAATATATACCGAAGCAAAGAAAATAAAACATCAGTCATGCATACCAAGAGACAGAAGGATCTTGTTCCAGAAAATCAGAAATGGAAAAAAGGTCTAGCAAAAAAAAAAAATGCGTGGAAAGTTATTGAACTAAAAAGTAGATAGAAAATGCAGAACAAAAGATTATACAATCAAAAGAAAATGAAAACGGGACTTGGAAGAAAAAACCCTATTAAATATCAAGCAAAATCCCAAACTATTATACTCATATGCGAAGAAGATGAATAAAAGAAGAATAGAAATAGGCCTCTAAGAATTGAAGGGAGATTAACGAATGAAAAAAAGGAAATTTGCACATACTGGCAGAAACGATATAAGAGAGAATTCACCCTAGAAATAGATAATGAAGATAATGATATAGAAGTAAGGGATGAAAATAGTGAATATTTAGCTGACATAGATATTAATGAAGCTAGAATATTGTGCAGGCTATTAATGAAATTAAAATGGAGCTGCTGCAGGGCCTGATGGAATTCCTGCTATTTTGTTAAAGAAAGTAGTTCATTCTATCGCAAAGCCACTTGCAATATTATTAAGACAAAGTGTAGATCAGGCAAGATTTATGATGAGCACAAATTAGCATATATTACCCCACCTACTTTCAAAAGTGGATCAAGACTAGAGGCAAGTAATATAGGCCTGTGAGTCTAACATCACATATTATGAAAGTGTATGAAAGGTAATGAAAGAAAAATATTATGAAACATTTAATAAAAAATAATTTGTTTAATAAAGGACAACATGGTTTCGTACCCGGAAAAAGTACACAAACCCAACTGTTAGTCCACCGTGAGAACATATTCAAAAATATGAAAAGCGGAAATGAAACAGATGTGGTTTATTTACTTTGCAAAAGCTTTTGATAAAGTAGACCATAATATTAGCGAAGAAAATTAGAAACACAATATCGTGGATAAAGTATGGAAGATGGTTAAAAGAATTTTTACACATCAGAAAACAGATAGTTATTGCAAACGACGAGAAATCGGATGAAGCCAAGGTATATCCGGTGTGCCGCAAGGTACGGTGTTAGCTGCAATACTGTTTGTTATTATGATTGAAGACATAGACAATAATGTTAAGGATTCGGTAGTGAGTAGTTTCGCAGATGACACAAGAATAAGTAGAGAAATTACTTGTGATGAAGATAGGAACGCTCTACAAAGACCTTAACAAAGTATATGATTGGGCAGAGGTAAATAGGATGGTATTTAACTCTGATAAATTTGAATCAATAATTATGGAGACAGAGAAAGAAAGCTATATGCATATAAGGGACCTAATAATGAGACAATCACAAATAAGGAAGCAGTTAAAGACCTTGGTGTGATGATGAATAGGAAACATGTTATGCAATGATCAAATAGCAACTCTGTTGGCAAAATGTAAACAAAAAGCAAAAATGGGAACTGTTTGTTACGGCACTTCAAAACAAGAAAAGCTGAACACATGATTATGCTTTATAAAACATATGTTCGTAGTCCACTTGAATATTGCAATATGATATGGTACCCCACACTATCAAAAGGATATTGCACAAAATAGAGAGTGTACAAAGGTCCTTTACAGCTAGAATAGAAGAAGTTAAAGACCTTGACTACTGGGAAAGACTACAATTCTTAAAATTATATAGTCTAGAAAGGAGAAGAGAACGCCTACATGATAATTCAGCATGGAAACAGATAGAAGGAATAGCAGAAAATATCATGGAACTAAAATATCAGAAAGAGCAAGCAGAGGTAGATTAATAGTGCCCAAAACTATACCAGGAAAAATAAGGAAAGCACACAGAACATTAATCCACTACGCACCAGCATCGATAATGCAGCGTCTATTCAATGCGTTGCCAGCTCATCTGAGGAATATATCAGGAGTGAGCTTAGATGTGTTTAAGAATAAGCTCGACAAATATCTAAACTGCATCCCAGACCATCCGAGATTGGAAGATGCAAAATATACCGGAAGATGTACTAGCAACTCTCTGGTAGACATTAGAGGTGCCTCACACTGAGGGACCTGGGGCAACCCGAACAAGATGTAAGGTCTGTAAGGTAAGGTAAGGTCCCCTCTCTCTTTGTTTGACCCCTTTCTGTTTGTCCCCTCTCTTTTTGTTTGACCCTTTTCTGTTTGTCCCCTCTCTCTTTGTTTGACCCCTTTCTGTTTGTCCCCTCTCTCTTTGTTTGACCCTTTTCTGTTTGTCCCCTCTCTCTTTGTTTGACCCCTTTCTGTTTGTCCCCTCTCTCTTTGTTTGTCCCCTCTCTCTTTGTTTGACCCCTTTCTGTTTGTCGCCTCTCTCTTTGTTTGACCCCTTTCTGTTTGTCCCCTCTCTCTTAGTTTGACCCTTTTCTGTTTGTCCCCTCTCTCTCTGTTTGTCCCCTCTCTCTTTGTTTGACCCCTTTCTGTTTGTCGCCTCTCTCTTTGTTTGACCCTTTTCTGTTTGTCCCCTCTCTCTTTGTTTGTCCCCTCTCTCTTTGTTTGACCCCTTTCTGTTTGTCTCCTCTCTCTTTGTTTGACCCTTTTCTGTTTGTCCCCTCTCTCTTTGTTTGTCCCCTTTCTGTTTGTCCCCTCTCACTTTGTTTGATCCCTTTCTGTTTGTCCCCTCTCTCTTTGTTTGACCCCTTTCTGTTTGTCCCCTCTCTCTTTGTTTGACCCCTTTCTGTTTGTCCCCTCTCTGTTTGACCCCTTTCTGTTTGTCCCCCCTCTCTTTGTTTGTCCCCTTTCTGTTTGTCCCCTCTCTGTTTGACCCCTTTCTGTTTGTACGCCTCCCCTCTCTCTTTGTTTGCCCCTTTCTGTTTGGTCCCCCTCTCTTTGTTTGTCCCCTTTCTGTTTCCCGTCCCCTCCTGTTTGTTTGTCCCCTTTCGTTTGTCCCCTCTCTCTTTGTTTGACCCCTTTCTGTTTGTCCCTCTCTCTTTGTTGGTTGACCCTTTTATGTTTGTTCCCCTCTCGTTTGTTTGTCACCCCCTTTCTGTTTGTCCCCGCCCTCTCTCTTTTTGAACCCCATTTCCTGTTGGGGGTCCCTCGCCCTCTTTGTTTACCCTTTAATGTTTTCCCCACCCTCTCGTCTTTTGTTTTGACCTTTTATCCCGCTTTCCCTTGTTTGTTCCCCTCTCTTTCCCTTTGTTTGACCCCTTTCTGTTTGTCCCCTCTCGTTTCTTTGTTTGACCCTTTCCCTTTCTGTTTGTCCCCTCTCTCTTTGTTTGACCCCCTTTCTGTTTCTCTGTTTTCCCCTTTGTTTATTGACCCTTTTCCCCTTTTATGTTTGTCCCCTCTCTTTGTTTGACCCCCTTTCTGTTGTCCCTCTCTACTTGTTTGACCCCTTTCTGTTTGTCCCCTCGCCCTCTCTTTGTTTGACCCTTTTATGTTTGTCCCCTCTCTCTTTGTTTGCTCCCTTCTGTTTGTCCCCCTCTCTTTGTTTGACCCCTTTTGTTGACCTCTCTCACTTTTTCTCCCCTTTGTTTGACCCCTCCCCTCAGTATGTTTTGTCTGCCCTCTCTTTGTTTGACTCCCCTCTTTCTTTGTTTGACCCTTTTATGTGTCCCTCTCTCTTTGTTTGACTTTTTCTGTTTGTTTCCCCTCTCTCTTTGTTTGACACCCCTATATTTGTTTCCCCTCTCTTTTCTTTGTTTTGACCCCTTTATTTGTTTTCCCCTCTCATTTCTTTGTTTGACTTTTATTTTTTGTTTCCCCTTCTCCCCTCTTTGTTTGAACCCTCTGTTGTCCCCTCTCTTTCCCCTTTGTTTGACCCCTTTTGTTTGGTCCCCTCTCTCTTTGTTTGACACTTTTATGTTTTGTCACTCCTTTCTTTGTTTTGACCCTTTTCTGTTTGTCCCCTCTCATTTTGTTTGACACCCTTGGCTGTTTGTCCCCTCTCTCCCTTTGTTTGACCCCCCACCCCTTTTCTGTTTGTCCCCTCCCCTCTTTTGTTTTTGACCCTTTCTGTTTGTCCCCCTCTCTCCCTTTGTTTGACCCCTTTTCTGTTTTGTCCCCTCTCGCTTTCTTTCCCCTTTGACCCCCTTTTCTGTTTGTACCCCTTTCTCCCTCTTTGTTTACCCCTTTTTCTGTTTGTCCCCTCTCTCTTTGTTTTGTTTCCTCCCCTTTCTGTTTGTTTCCCCCTCTCTTTGTTTGACCCCCTTTCGTTTGTGTTTCCCCTCTCTTTCCCTTTTGTTTGTTGTTCCCCTTTCCTCCTTTTGTTTGACCCCCTTTCTGTTTGTCCCCTTCTCTCTTTGTTTGACCCTTTCTGTTTTGAGTTTCTCTCTCTTTGTTTGACCCCTCTGTTTGTCCCCATCTCTCTTTGTTTGGACCCCTTTCCTCTTGTTTGTCCCCAATATCTCTGTTTGACCCCTTTCTTTGTTTGTTCCCCTTTCCCTTTGTTTGACCCCCCTTTTCCCCTGTTTGTTCCCCTCCCTCTTTCCCTTTTTTGACCCCTTTCTTTTGTGGTTTCCCCTCTCATTTCTTTGTTTGAATTTCCTTTCTTGTTTGTTTCCCCTTTCTTTGTTTGACCCCTTTCGGTTTGTCCCCTCTCTGTTTTGACCCCTTTCGTTGTCCCCTCTCTCTTTGTTTGTCCCTTTCTGTTTGTTTACCCCTTTCTGTTTGTCCCGGTCTCTATTTCTTTAACCCTTTCCTTGTTTGTCCCCTCTCTCTTTGTTTGACCCTTTTTCTGTTTATTTGTCCCCTCTCTCTTTGTTTTAACCCCTTTCTGTTTGCCCCTTCTCTCTTTGTTTGACCCTTTCTGTTTGTCCCCTCTCTCTTTGTTTGACTTTCCTTTTCTTTGTTTTGTCCCCTTCTCTCTTTGTTTACCCCTTTCTCTGTTTGTCCCCTCTCTGTTTGTTTGACCCTTTTCTGTTTTGTCCCCTCTCTCCTTTGTTTTACCCCTTCTGTTTGTCCCCTCTCTTTTGTTTGACCCCTCTGTCCTTGTCCCCTCTCTCTTTTTTTGACCCCTTTTTGTCCCTGTGGTTTGCCCCGTTTCCCCTCTCTTGTTTTGACCCCTCTCCTGTTTGTCCCCTCTCCTTTGTGTGAAAAAAAAAAAAGTTTCTGGTTGTCTCTGTTTGGAAGGTTGGGAAAAAAAGAGAAACTGTGTTTTGAAATGTTTGGATTTGTGTTTGTGTTGCTCTTTGATTGACTGTTTGAGCGTTTGATTTGGTTGTCCCCCCTCTCTGTTTGTCCCCTCGTCTATTTGTTTGGCCCCCTTTCTCCTTTGTTTCCCCTTTTCTCCCTCTTGTTTGACCCCTTTTCTGTTTTGTTGTGTTTGCTTCTTTCTGTTTTTTGACCCACTCTGTTTTTCCCCTTTATTTTGTTTGTCCCCTCCTCCCTCCTTTTGTTCCCCCTTTCTGTTTTTGTCCCCTCCTCTCCTTTGTTTGACCCCTTTCTGTTTGTCCCCTCTCTGGTTTGTTTGACCCCTTTCTTTCCCCTTTTCCTTTGTTTTAACCCCTTTCTTTCCCCTTCTTTGTTTGACCCCTCTCTGCCTTTGTTTCCCCTCTCTCTTTGTTTGACCCTTTCTGTTTGTCCCCCATCCCCTCTGTTGTTTTTCCCCCTTTCTCTTTGTTTGTCCCCTCTGTTTTGTTTTCCCCTCTCTCTTTGAAAGGGGGCCCTTTTTTGTTTGTCCCCTCTCTCTTTGTTTACCCCTTTCTGTTTGTCCCCTCGTTTGGTTTGTCCCCTCTCTCCCTTTGTTTCCCCATCCCCTCTCTTGTTTGGACCCCTTTGCCCCTCTGTTTGTCCCCTCTGTTTGTCCCCTCTCTGTTTGTTTGACCCCTCTCTCCTTGTCCCCTGTCCCCTTTGTTTTCCCTCTGTTCCCGTTCCCCCTTATCTCTTTGTTTGTCCCCCTCTCTCTTTGTTTGACCCCTTTTTCTCTTTTTTGTTTGTCCCCTCTCTGTTTTGTTTGTTTCCCCTCTTTGTTTTTCCCCTCTCTTCTTTGTTTGACTTTCCCTTTGTTTGTTTGTCCCCTTGTTTTGTTTGTTTCCCCTCTTTGTTTGTCCCCCTCCTCTTCCTCCCCTTCGTTTGTCCCCTCCTCTCTTTGTTTTGACCCCTTTCTGTTTGTCCCCTCTCTCTTTGTTTGACACCTCGTTTGGTTCTATCTCTTTGTTTGACCCCCCTCTCTGTTGTCTCTTTTTATTTTGTTTGACTTTCCTTTGTTTGTTTGTCCCCTCTCCCTTTTCTTTGGTTTGACCCCTTTCTGTTTGTCCCCTCTCTCTTTGTTTGGTTTCCCCCTTTTTGTTTGTCCCCTCTCTCTTTGTTTTTGACCCCTTTTCTCTGTTTGTCCCCTCTCTCCTTTGTGTACTCTCTTCTGTTTTGTCCCCTCTTTTCCCCTCTTTGTTTGACCCCCCTCTCTGTTGACTCCACCCCTCTTTGTTTGTCCCCTCTCTCTTTGTCCCCTCTCTCTTTGTTGTCCCCTCTCTCTTTTGTTTGACCCCCTCCTTTCTTTTTGTTTGGGTCCCCTCTCCCCTCTTTGTTTGACCCCATCTTTGTTTGTCCCCACCCTCTGTTTGTCCCCTCTCCTTTCCTTTGTCCCCTCTTTCCCCTCTTTGTTTGTCCCCTCCTTTGTTTGTTCCCCCTCTCTCTTTTTGTTGATCCTTTGGTTTGTCCCCTCTCTCTTTTTTGTTTTGACCCCTTTCTGTTTGTCCCCCTCTCTCCTTTTTTTGATCCCTTTCTGTTTGTCCCCTCTTTTTTGTTTGATTTTCCTTTTTCTGTTTGTCCCCATCTCTCTTTTGTTTGGGCCCCTTTTCTGGTTTGTCCCCTTCTTTGTTTTCCCCTTTGTTTCCCTTTCTTTGTTTGTCCCTCCTTTCTTTGTTTTGTCCCCTTTCTTGTTTGTCCCCTCTCGCTCCCTTGGTTTGCCTTCCCTTTCTGTTTTGTTTGGACTCCTTTGTTTTTTGTCCCCTCTTTGTTTTTGTCCCCTCTCTTTGTTTTGTCCCCTTTCTCTTTGTTTCCCCTCTCTCTTTGTTTAACCCCTTTCCTTCTTTGTTTCCCCCTCTCTCTTTGTTTACCCCTTTCTGTTTGTCCTCCTTTTTGGTTGTCCCCTCTTTTCCCCTCTTTGTTTGCCCTCCTATCTTTTGTTTCCCCCTCCTTTCTTTGGTTTGTCCCCTTTCTGTTTGTTCCCCACCCTTTCTTTTGTTTGTTCCCCTCTCTCTTTTGGTTTTCATCCCTTTCTGTTTCTCCCTCCTTTGTTTTGTCCCCTCTCTCCTTTGTTTCCCCTTCCCTTTCTTTGTTTGCCCCCTTTTCTTGTTTGTCCCCTCCCCTTTCCCCTCTTCTTGTTTTGACCCCTTCCTTTGGTTTGCCCCTCTTTGTTTGTCCCCTCCTCTCTTTTTGTTTTCATCCCTTTCTGGGTTCGAAGGGATTTCCCCTTGTCCCATTTTTGTTTTCCCCTTTTTTCTTTGTTTGAACCCCTTTCTGTTTGTCCCCTCCTCTCTTTGTTTGACCCCTTTCTTTCTTTGTTTGTCCTCTCTTTCCCCTTCTTTGTTTGTCCCTTTCTTTTGGTTTCCCCTCCTCTCCTTTGTTTTTTCCCTCTATCTTTGTTTGTCCCCTCTCTTCTTTGTTTGGACCCCTTTCTGTTTGTCCCCTCCTTTGTTTGTTCCCTTTCCCCTTTCTGTTTTGTTTCCCTTCCCTCTTTGTTTGTCCCCTTTTCTTTGTTTGTCCCCTCTCCTCTTTGTTTGTGTTTATCCTTTGTTTGTTCCTCTTCTCCTTTGTTTGAGTTTCCCCTTTATTTTGTCCCCTCTCTCTTTGTTTGGATCCCCTTTCTGTTTGTCCCCTCTTTCCCCTTTTTCTTTGTTTGACCCCCTTTCTTTTGTTCCCCTCTCTCTTTGTTGGACCCTTTTTCTGTTTGTCCCCTTCTCTCTTTGTTTGACCCTTTTCTTTGTTTGTCTCCCTTTCTTTCCCTCTTTGTTTGGTTCCCCTTTTCCTTCTTTTTCCCCCTTTCTCTCTTTGTTTTGACCCCTTTTCTGTTTTTTGGTCCCCTCTCTCTTTGTTTGACCCTTTTCCTTTGTTTGTTTGTCCCCTCTCCCTTTGTTTTTTTTTTTGCCCCCTTTTCTGTTTGTCCCCTCTCTCTTTGTTTGACCCCTTTTATTTTGTTTGTCCCCCTCTCTTTGTTTGACCCCTTTCCCTTGTTTGTCCCCTCTCTCTTTGTTTGACCCCTTTCGTTTGTCCCGTCTCTCTTTGTTTGACCCCTTTCTGGTTTGCCCCCTCTTTGTTTGTCCCCTTTCTTTGTTTTGTCCCCATTTCTTCCCCTCTTTGTTTGACCCCTCTCTGTTCCCCTTCTCTCTTTGTTTGACCCCCTTTCTCTTTGTCCCTCTCTCTTTGTTTGACCCGCCCCATTTCTGTTTGTCCCCTCTTTGTTTTGTTTCCCCTTTCTCCTTCCCCTTTGTTTTGGACCCCTTTCTCATCTGTTTTTCCCCTCTTTCCCCTCTTTGTTTGACCCTTTCTGTTTGTTCCCCTCTTTGTTTTGTTTCCCTCTCCTTCCCTTTGTTTTTATCCCTTTCTGCCCCTTTTTGTTTCCCCACCCTTTTTCTGGTTTGTCCCCTCTTTCCCTCTTTGTTTCCCCATTTCCCTTTCCCCTTGTTTGTTCCCCTCTTTGTTGTTTCCCCTTCCTTTTCCCTTTGTTTGACCCTTTCCCTTTGTTTGTCCCCTCTTTGTTTTATGTCCCCTTCTCTTTCCCTTTGTTTATCCCTTTTGTTTTTCCCCTTTTCCCTTTGTTTTGTCCCTTTTCCTTGTTTGACCCTTTCCTTTGTTTGTCCCCTCTCTTCTTTGTTTTCTTTTTTTATCCCTTTCGGTTTGTCCACCCTCTTTCTCCTTTGTTTGAACCCCTTTTCTATTTGTTTCCCCTCCTTGGTTGTCCCTTTCTCCCCGCCTTTGTTTGTCCCACTCCTTTCTTTTGTTTGACCCCTTTCTTGGTTTTGTCCCCCGGCCCTTTCTCCCCTCTTTGACCCCTTTTCCTTTGTTTGTCCCCTTCTCTTTCCCTTTTTTTGTTTGGAACCCTTTTCCTTTGTTTTTGTTTCCCCTCTATCTTTTTTGTTTCCCCTTTCTTCTTTGGTTTGTTTCCACCTTCCTCTTTCCCCTTTGTTTGACCCCTTTTATTGTTTTGTTCCCCCTTTTCTCTTCCCTTTGTTTTGACCCTTTCCCTTTCCCTGTTTGGTCCCCTCTTCTTTGTTTGACCCCTTTCCCTTGTTTGGTTTCCCCTCCTCTTTCCCCTTTGTTTGGACCCTTTTATGTTTGTATTTCCCCATTTCCCTTCTTGTTTGACCCCTTTTTTTGGTTTGTTCCCTCTCTCTTTGTTTTCCCTTTCCCCTCCTTTGTTTCCCCTTTCTCCCCTCTTTGTTTGACCCTTTTATATTGTGCCCCTCTCTTTGTTTGACTCCTTTCTGTTTTGTCCCCTCTCTCCCTTTGATTTTGACCCCCTTTCTCTCTTTGTTTGACCCCTTTCTGTTTGTCCCCTCTCTCTTTGTTTGACCCTTTTATGTTTGTCCCCTCTCTCTTTGTTTGACCCCTTTCTGTTTGTCCCCTCTCTCTTTGTTTGACCCCTTTCTGTTTGTCCCCTCTCTCTTTGTTTGACCCTTTTATGTTTGTCCCCTCTCTCTTTGTTTGACCCTTTTCTGTTTGTCCCTCTCTCTGTTTGACCCTTTTCTGTTTGTCCCATTTGTCCCCTCTCTCTTTGTTTGATCTCCTGTTTGTCCCCTCTCTCTTTGTTTGACCCTTTTATGTTTGTCCCCTCTCTCTTTGTTTGTCCCCTTTCTGTTTGTCCCCTCTCTCTTTGTTTGACCCCTTTCTGTAGTAGCCATCTTGCTTGGTGAGACGTACCCGCGTGAAGTCAGATTAATCAACAGATATCACAAGTTTAACATACGACTAGAATTTGAGAAATATCTAGAAGTGTTCGTGAACTATCGGTGATAAGATTAGTGTGAAAATAGTAGGATAAAGCGTCTTCTAAGTTGTTTTAACAAGTGTAATACTGAAATCAGAAAAACAAGATGGCAGTAAAGTTCCAACTGCGGGAAGAGCGTGGCGTAATTTAGCTTGCTTGGCGGATTTCGCAATGACGATGAGGTAGCAGGAAGGGAACTGGCATTTCTCATCTATGAAATCAGCAACAGTCCTAACCAAAAAGATACAAAAAGCATTCATAGAGTATATTAGAAGGATATAATCCTTCAAACTGGAACAAACAAATCTAATGAAAACATCTTGAAAATAATTGAAGAAGTTCCAAATAAAATCCAAGTGGTCAAGAGACTCATAAAGAAAATATACATAAACCAACATATTCCGACAAAGAAAATGAATAAGGTGAATCTTGTGAATATCCTAATTGATGCATTAGGAAAAAGAATGCCAAAAGCATGCAAACTGTGTAAGGTTTGGTATAGCATAGTCAATCCACAAAACCTAATCAGAAAATGTGCTGCATGCAACATCGACCCATCCACAGTGTGCTGAGGTAATGCAAGATTTGAGAAAAGATACAAGAATTTTTTGTTCAACATGTCTATCATGGATAGACAATGTTATGAAATCAAGATTGAATGTACAAATAGTTGAGGATGAAGAAGAAGAGGAAGAAGAAGAAGAAAAAGAAGAAGAGGAAAACGGAAGAGAAGTAAACAAAAATGAAATGAAACAAAAAAAAAGAAAAAGAAAAAAATAAGGAAAACAAAGAACAAGATAAAAGTATGGATGCAGAGATACTCATTGATACTACATATGAGGCAATAAAGCAGCATACCTACGAAGAAATAAATTACGATATGACAACAGAAAAGCAAATCCCGAAGAGGCTCTACCCAGATCTACACAATGACGGGAAAGAGGAAAAAATAGACAAGAAAGACAAAATCTGCAACCTTTTTGAAAAGAGGGAATTGCAGATTTGGAGAAAGATGTTACTACAAACATCCTAAGGTATGTCAAAACTATGAAATATATGGTAAATGTGCATACTTAGATGGCTATGGGGATGATTGCAGACGATCTGCATCCAAAAATATGTAAAAACCTAAAAGAAGGAAAAGGATGTAAGTTCGACAAAAAAATGCAAATATATGCACCCTGTAGCCATGAATCATAATCAAAATAACCAACCAAGTAATAAAATCCAAAATAAGAAAGAAACAAAATAAAGAGAGAAATCAAGAATATCAGGTAAAAGAGAAAAGCCCAACCACCAATGAGATATGCAGAGGTGTCAGCAAAAAATTTCAAGCATCAGCTCCGAAATTCTACTCAAGAGATAATAACTGTATTTATTATACAATAGGATATTGCAGAAACGGAGAAAATTGCAGATTCAGACACAAAATGAATAATTATGATGAAGGAAGATCAAATATTATGGAAAAGTTGGATTTTTTAATGTCAGAATTTCTGGAAATGAAAAAAAGAACAACATACCAGAAGGAGAAAACACGCAAACCATCATAGTGATGAATGCGCAGGGTTTAGTTACGAGTAACTCAAAAAGAAAAATAGAGTACTTAGAAGAACTAACCCAAAATGAAAAGAAAAATAGATATAATGAATATAAGTGAAACCTGGTATTCCAAGAGACTGGGAATGATGATCAAATAAAAGGGTTCCAAACTTATGATGTTCAGATAGAAAAAATAGGAATCAAGGGGGAACCGCAATATATGGGAAAGACAAAAAACAAGGAAAAATATATGAGAAATATAGTAACTCAGAATGTGAACTAATAGCGGTAGAATTTGAATCTGAAAAATTGATGAACATAGTAATATATAGACCTCCTAATACTAAAGAGTTTGACTTAATAATTGAAAAATTGGATGATATATGTAGAAATCACAAGGACTGGACTATTCTCCTATCTGGTGACTTCAACTTTCCTTTTCGTAGAATGGAAAGAACGAATAGGAGACTGTGGTTGTAACTTATAACGATATAAAAAAAGAGAGTAATAGTAGTGCAGAAGATAAGAGGCAATTTGAAAAGCTATTAGATATGCTACTAGAATACAAACATTCCAACAAATAAATCACCTGCCAACAAGAAAGGAAAATACTTTAGACCTAGTATTTGTGAACGAGATGAATTATGTTAAAGAAATAATAGTTTATAATGCGAGTATTTCAGACCATAATGTCATAGAATTAACAGTTAATTCCAAAGCAAGTGAAAATAGAGATAAGCAAGAAATGAAAAAGTGGGAAGGATATGGAAAATACAACTTCTACAGTAAAAATATAAAATGGTCAGAAATTAATGAAGAATTAAACAAAGATTCGGGATAACATTTTTCGTAAGTGATGACATAAGGGTAAATACGGAGATATTATATAAAATATTGGAGAAAATA
The DNA here is from genome assembly GCF_015104395.2 of Macrobrachium nipponense. Taxonomy (NCBI): domain Eukaryota; kingdom Metazoa; phylum Arthropoda; class Malacostraca; order Decapoda; family Palaemonidae; genus Macrobrachium; species Macrobrachium nipponense. The sequence continues at coordinate 29,247,122 of NC_061105.1, forward strand.
GTGGATAAATATATACCGAAGAAGAAAAGTAAACATCATTCATGCATACCAAGAGACAGAAGGATCTTGTTCCAGAAAATCAGAAAGTGGAAAAAAGGTCTTGCAAAAGAAAAAAATGCGTGGAAAGTTATAGAACTAAAAAGTAAGATAGAAAATGCAGAACAAAAGATTATACAATCAAAGAAAATGAAAAAACATGCCTTGGAAGAAAAAAACCCTATTAAATATCAAGCAAAACCCAAACTATTATACTCATATGCGAAGAAGATGAATAAAAGAAGAATAGAAATAGGCCTCTGAGAATTGAAGGGAGATTAACGAATGAAAAAAGGAAATTTGCAACATACTGGCAGAAACGATATAAGAGAGAATTCACCCCTAGGAATAGATGAAGGATAATGATATAGAAGTTAAGGGACGAAAATAGTGAATATTTAGCCGACATAGAAATTAATGAAGCTGATATTGTGCAGGCAATTTAATGAAATTAAAAAATGGAGCTGCTGCAGGGCCGGATGGAGTCCCTGCTATTTTGTTAAAGAAAGTAGTTCATTCTATCGCAAAGCCACTTGCAATATTATTAAGACAAAGTGTAGATACAGGCAAGATTTATGATGAGCACAAATTAGCATATATCACCTTTACTTTCAAAAGTGGATCAAGACTAGAGGGCAAGTAAATTATAGGCCTGTGAGTCTAACATCACATATTATGAAAGTGTATGAAAGGGTAATGAAGAAAAATATTATGAAACATTTAATAAAAAAATAATTTGTTTAATATAGGACAACACGGTTTCGTACCCAAGGAAAAAGTACACAAACCCAACTGTTAGTCCACCGTGAGAACATATTCAAAAATATGAAAAGCGGAAATGAAACAGATGTGGTTTATCTAGACTTTGCAAAAGCTTTTGACAAAGTAGACCATCATATATTAGCAAAGAAAATTAGAAAACACAATATCGTAGATAAAGTAGGAAGATGGTTAAAAGAATTTTTACACAACAGAAAACAGATAGTTATTGCAAACGATGAGAAATCGGATGAAACCAAGGTAATATCCGGTGTGCCACAAGGTACGGTGCTAGCTGCAATATTGTTTGTTTATTATGATTGAAGACATAGACAGTAATGTTAAGGATTCGGTAGTGAGTAGTTCGCTGATGACACAAGAATAAGTAGAGAAATTACTTGTGATGAAGATAGGAACGCTCTACAAAGAGACCTTAACAAAGTATATGATTGGGCAGAGGTAAATAGGATGGTATTTAACTCTGATAAATTTGAATCAATAAATTATGGAGACAGAGAAGGAAAGCTATATGCATATAGGGGACCTAATAATGAGACAATCACAAATAAGGAAGCAGTTAAAGACCTTGGTGTGATGATGAATAGGAACATGTTATGCAATGATCAAATAGCCATTCTGTTGGCAAAAATGTAAAGCAAAATGGGAATGTTGTTACGGCACTTCAAAACAAGAAAAGCTGAACACATGATTATGCTTTATAAAACATATGTTCGTAGTCCACTTGAATATTGCAATATGATATGGTACCCACACTATCAAAAGGATATTGCACAAATAGAGAGTGTACAAAGGTCCTTTACAGCTAGAATAGAAGAAGTTAAGGACCTAGACTACTGGGAAAGACTACAATCCTTAAAATTATATAGTCTAGAAAGGAGAAGAGAACGCTACATGATAATTCAGGCATGGAAACAGATAGAAGGAATAGCAGAAAATATCATGGAACTAAAAATATCAGAAAGAGCAAGCAGAGGTAGATTAATAGTGCCCAAAACTATACCAGGAAAAATAAGGAAAGCACACAGAACATTAATCCACTACGCACCAGCATCGATAATGCAGCGTTCTATTCAATGCGTTGCCAGCTCATCTGAGGAATATATCACAGTGAGCGTAGATGTGTTTAAGAATAAGCTCGACAAATATCTAAACTGCATCCCAGACCATCCAAGATTGGAAGATGCAAAATATACCGGAAGATGTACTAGCAACTCTCTGGTAGACATTAGAGGTGCCTCACACTGAGGGACCTGGGGCAACCTGAACGAACTGTAAGGTCTGTAAGGTAAGGTCCCCTCTCTCTTTGTTTGACCCCTTTCTGTTTGTCCCCTCTCTCTTTGTTTGACCCCTTTCTGTTTGTCCCCTCTCTCTTTGTTTGACCCCTTTCTGTTTGTCCCCTCTCTCTTTGTTTGACTCCTTTCTGTTTGTCCCCTCTCTTTGTTTGACCCCTTTCGGTTTGTCCCCTCTCTCTTTGTTTGTCCCCTCTCTCTTTGTTTGTCCCCTCTCTCTTTGTTTGACCCCTTTCTGTTTGTCCCCTCTCTCTTTGTTTGACCCCTTTCTGTTTGTCCCCTCTCTCTTTGTTTCATCCCTTTCTGTTTGTCCCCTCTTTGTTTTTCCCCTCTCTCTTTGTTTGACCCCTTTCTGTTTGTCCCCTCTTTGTTTGTCCCCTCTCTCTTTGTTTCATCCCTTTCTGTTTGTCCCCTCTTTGTTTGTCCCCTCTCTCTTTGTTTGACCCCTTTCTGTTTGTCCCCTCTTTGTTTGTCCCCTCTCTCTTTGTTTCATCCCTTTCTGTTTGTCCCCTCTTTGTTTGTCCCCTCTCTCTTTGTTTTGACCCCTTTCTGTCTGTCCCCCCTCTCTTTGTTTGACCCCTTTCTGTCTGTCCCCTCTCTCTTTGTTTGACCCCTTTCTGTTTGTCCCCTCTCTCTTTGTTTGACCCCTTTCTGTTTGTCCCCTCTCTCTTTGTTTCATCCCTTTCTGTTTGTCCCCTCTTTGTTTTTCCCCTCTCTCTTTGTTTGACCCCTTTCTGTTTGTTGCCTCTCTCTCTTTGTTTGACCCATTTCTGTTTGTCGCCTCTTTCTTTGTCCCCTCTGTTTGTTCCCTCTCTCTTTGTCCCCTCTCAGTTTGTTGGTCCCGTCTTTCTTTGTTTCCCCTCTGTTTGTTTGTCCCCCTCTCTTTGTTTCCCCTCTGTTTGTTTGTCCCCTCTCTCTATGTCCCCTATCTGTTTATCAAGCAGATAGAGTCACATACCATCTTCGAGAGAGGTAGAGAAAGTAAGTGCATGGAAAGAGTATAAACACCGGGCAGACCCATCACCTGAATGTTTGATCTTTTAGTAGAAATGTGCTTTTAGTTTTCTGTAAAAGAAAACTATCCTATGGCTAATTGTTTGTTCGACTGCACTTTTTCTGTCCGCCCTCAGGTCTTAAAAATGACTGAGGCTAGAGGGCTGCAAATTGGTATGTTGATCATCCACTCTCCAATCATCAAACAAACCAAATTGTAGCTCCCTAGACTCAGTAGTTTTTTAATTTTCATTTAAGGCTAAAGTTAGCAGTGATCGTGGGTCTGGCACCTATGCCACAGGCCACCACCGGGCCGTGGCCCAAAAGCCTCATGGGCCGCAGCTGAGAGGCTCATACAGTATTATGCGTTATACAGAAAACTAGATTGCGCTGAAGAAACTGTGGCATTTTTACTTGTTTAGTAAATGAAACATATATGTACATTGTTAATGAGAATGCACCTCTATCTAAGCTTATTTTCATGGACGTCACTGAAAGTGAATTTGGGTTGTTGATTATACACTTTGTATTTATACCTGAGTCTTTTTCTGTCATGGGAGACAAAAGAAAACTTTAAACGCCTTCCACACTCATTGGGTAGACTCATCATGTTTGTTGGAAGCTTCTGAGCTAGTCAGCCCCATATCTACCCGCTGGATGGGAATCACGGAGACCCCATATGACAGAGTAGTAATTCATTCTTTAGCAGTCTTCCATTAGCAAGTCATTCTTTAGTAGTTTTCCCTGTATATAATTATTGACCTGATTCGGCGTTGCCATCTTTTCTGATCGAGAGGCCAGTAGTGTAGCAAACTGATTTATCGGCATTCGCTGATGGTCATCCTTCCAGTTAATTGCATAGGACAAGCATTCTCATCCTTCATATAAGATGTTTGCATAGGAACAGAAGGTTAGCACTTGTTGGAGGAAATACTAAAAAAAAATTATAAATATGTTGCTAGCATCCATAACATGGATATGGTAGTGTTTCAATTCCAAACTCATTTCAAATCCTTAGAAGCAGCTGATTTTAATAGGAAGAAAAAAAAAAGAAGGATTTGTTTTAAAGTAGCATCAGAAGGTTTTCCTTTGTTACAATAAATAACTTTGGAACTCTCCCCATGCTTCCTTAATTGAATTCTTCCATACCTCATGAGGATGTCAGTCACTTCTTTCCGGGTTAAGCACCAGTGTCTCCCCCCCCCCCCTTTTTTTTTTTTTTTTTTTTTTTTTTTTCCTTTTATTTTCCTGGTTATTAGACTAGACAAGACACTAGGTTGTCGTCCTCTTCGCCTCTACACAATTAGACGAGAAATGAAAAGTGAAAATATCAATGAGGGCAGATAGTAATGACATCAGTAATGATTCTTACCCAGGGTTGATTGTGGTCGTTTTCTAGATTTAAATCTTATTCTTACCCAGAGTTTATTTTGGTCATTTTTAGATTTAAATTTGATTCTTGCACAGTGTAGATCATGGTCATTTTCTAGTCAAATTTGACCCTTACCTGGATTGATTATGGTCGTTGTCTGGATTTAAATTTTATTCATACAGAGGGTTGATTGTGGTCATTTTCTAGATTTAGATTTGAATCTTACACAGGGTTGATTGTGGTCATTTTCTAGATTTAAATTTATTCTTATCCAGGATTGATTGGGGTAATTTTTTAGAGTCAAATTTGACCCCTACCCTGGATTGATTGTGGTCGTTGTCTGGATTTAAATTTTATTCTTACACTGGGTTGATTGTGGTCATTTTCTAGATTTAAAATGGATTCTTGCATAGGATTGTTTGAGGTTATTTTATAGATTTGAAATTTATTGTTACCCAGAATTGATTGTGGTTCTTTTCTGCATATATGAATTTGATTCTGCAGCTTGATGTTATTTCGTCAAGGTAATTCTCGTAATATTCCTGGATGGAATGACTTGGTTAAAGATCTGTATACATACTCACGAGAAATGTTTTTACTGTGGAGGCAAAATGGTAGCCCCAGGGAAGGGCACACTGCATTGCTACTGAAGACGGCGAGATGCGCAGTTCAAACTTGCTCTTAAGCACTGCAGGTTATATGAAAAACAACTAAGAGCCGATGCAATGTCTAGAAACTTAGAATCTGGTGATTATCCTCGTCTTTGGAAAGATATCCAGTTCCCTTTAAATCCTCCAAAAACTAAAAAGCTGTTCACAGAGAGTATGGGGTGAAGCAGTCGGGAGTCAAGGCTATTGCAAATATGTGGGCGGTCGATACACTTCAACAATATCCTGAATTGCATAAATGATCAAGACTCCCGAAGGGATGTAGATAACCTCCTTACTGACAACATTCAATTTCATTTTGCAGACCGTTTTACGCCAGGTAACATCAGCGATGCCATAAACAGCCTACCTAATAATAAATCGCCCGGCTGTGATGGTCTTCCTGCAGAGGCCTTCAAACTCTGCCATCCGATAATTTACATTTTGCTAGCTGCCCTATTCAATGCGTGCATATTCATCGGTTTCTTCCAGACTCCCTACTCTTAGTTAACTTGATAGCCATTAATCAAAAACAGCTAAAGGAATTGGCAGCTGACCCTGGCAACTACCGGCCGATTGCAATCAACAACGATCGCATCGAAGATACTTGAGTCTGTTCTTCTAGTGAATTCTCCCCTTTCTACACACCACTGACAACCAGTTCGGGTTTAAAGCAAACCACTCAACCGACACCTGCATCTACATACTGAAAGAATTGCTGAACTACTACCTATCATCAGCCTCTCCTGTTTTTCCCTTTGTTTTTGTAGATGTGAGAAAAGCATTTGACAGAGTAAACTACTGAAGCTCTTCCTGAAGCTGCATAAAAGGGGACACCCCCTATATCTAATTGGCATTTTACATTGCTGGTTCTCCACACAGCAATTCTGTGTCAAATGGGGAAACGTATTATCTTACACCTTCGGCTCTAAACCTAAACGGGCTTCGGCAAGGGGTCATTCTCTCTCCATACCTGTTTAATACGTACACAGATGCCTTGAACGTCAAACTGACTCGCTCCCAATCGGATGCACTGTCAATGAAACAACTATAAACAACCTCTGTTACGCCGACGATATGGTTCTGATTTCCCCATCAGTGCAAGGTCTCCAACGACTCATCGACACTTGCCGCCAATATGCAGAGGAATTTGATATAATCTACAACGAAACCAAGACCCAGTGCATGTCGCTGCTCCCGAGATCGCTTAAGCATATTGCAGAACCTCAAATTTTCCTCGGAAACCATCGGCTGGAATTTGTGCACGAATTTCCGTACTTGGGTTCACATTATCACCGACGACCTAAAAGATACGGCAGACATTGAACAGAGGCGTCGCAAACTATGTGCAGCGGGCAACATGATTGCAAGGAGGTTTGCCTTCTGTCACCGAGACGTGAAACTGCTGCTCTTCCGCTCGTACTGCTACAGTATCTATGGGTGTTCCCTCTGGACGAACTATACCCGAGAGACCATGCGACGCATCACTGTTGTGCACAATTACATTCTGAGACGCCTCACAAACATCCCCGCTACCCACTCCGCCACACAGATGTTTCATAGAAAACCACCTGGACAATTTAAAAATCATTGTTAGGCGAACAATGTCCAGTCTGGTAACCCTGAGTGAGAAACAGCAGCAACTCGCTCATACAAAGCATCCTAAGGAGTGAAGCAGAAGAAAATCAAAATTGTGGGAAAGATGGGAAAATGAGGCCTTTGTCCCCTAAAGGACTTAATCTCTGTATTGGCAAGATGTCATCTGCAGTTTTTGTCATTATTACATTTATTGCTGATATTTTAATTTTTCATTATTACTGTGATTACTATCAAGTTAAAGTTTTATTTACATTTAATTTATGTATTAAGCCCTCTGGACCTGACTACTGTAACCACCTAAGGTCTCTAGTTTAAAATTTTGTTGAGTTATTAATAATATGCACATCTGTTATTACTCTCAATGCATCCTTTTTTTTTTCTCACAATATTATTATTGTTATTACCAGTATGGATGATTCACTAGCTTTTATGCTACCTCCAGCTA
>NC_061105.1:29266782-29269282 GCF_015104395.2 Macrobrachium nipponense
GGCATTGGGCATTTATATATAGTTCCCAGGGCATCTTGACCTCTTCGAGCTCGGTGTTGTTTGTGGAACGCTTAAAATTTGGGCAGGTATGCTTTGCAAGGTGTCCGTTCCCCAACAGGATATCCCTTCTCACCTGTCTGCAACTTACAGAGAGAGAGAGAGAGAGAGAGAGAGAGAAAGAAACTATTTTGTTGGTTCGAGATTCGCTCCTGTTGTTTATATATATATATATATATATATATATATATATATATATATATATATATATATATATATAATATATATATATATATTATTATTTATTGTAATAGCCACAATACCCTCTTAATTTCTTGAATTCTTTGCTCTTTTTTGGATACGCTTGTCACTACAAACCCTGAAGATCCAAGTTCAAAGGAATTTGAAGAAGAAATTGTGATGTCCGGTACCGGGAAACGAACCCAGTCCCATAATCACGCACAGGTCACGTTGCCGACCTGACCACTTCCTTTCATACATACATACGTATACCTGTAGATTCTACAAATATATTTCAGCCTAAAAAATGCAATAAAAATGATTGCCCTACTTGGCTACGATGGTGAGGATGTATCTATTCCAGATCAAATAAGTATATCTGAAAACAACTGATATATGTATGTATGAGAGGGAGTCGACTTTTAATTCTTCTCGTGGTCAGGTCCGCAACGTGACCTCTTTGTGATTGTGGGACCTGGGTTCGTTTCCCGGTACCGGAATTCGCAATTTCTTCAAAAAAATTTCTTTGAACTTGGATCTTTAGGCTTTATAGTGACAAGCGTATCCAAAAAAGAGCAAAGAATTCAAGAAGTTGAGAGAGCATTGTGGCTATTACAATTGCATAAGTATTTGGTAAAAAAGTGATCAGTAGATTCTACAAACACACATATTATATGTGTGTATATATATATATATATATAATATATATATATATATATATATATATATATATAACACATACATATAATATTATTATATATAATATATACCATTACATATTATATATTTATATATTATATATATTGTAATATAATATATATATATATATATAGATATCTATATATATAATATATATATACACAGCATTCATATCTATATTATATATATATATACATTACATTATTATCATATACCTATTATATATATGTATATATATTATATCTATAGTATATTGTATATATATATGATATATATATATGTATATATGTGTCATTGGCTATGGAAATAGATTGCTGCCTGGGAGACAGTCAGCAGATCAGTGAGACAATGAGCGAGAAAAAGTTATTCAGAGGAGCGCCGCGCCTCTGGATATAAAAATGGAATACGACCAGATTGACTGACGAACAGACAGAGAGAAAGAGAGGACCACACAACACAAGTACCGCCCTTGGCTCAGTGGTATAAAAATAGAATATGGTCATACAGTCTGACTGGCTGACAAACAGAGAAAAAATAATAAAGAAAATCACCCAACATAAGTACCGCCCTTCGTCGCATGTTTATAAAAATAGCTGCTCTGCATAGGAACTGAATAACACAGATGCGACACATTCCTCGGGGCCGGAGAATGCAGCCTTTGTATGTTGTCCGGCTGTGCATTATTGCGTCCGATGAATCGGGTGCCGTGCAGAGGATGGCATCTCGGCCCCGTCGCCTTTTCTTGTGCCGAGGACTGACTGGGTAGAACGCTCACGCCGACGAACCACAACGTTTGTTTGCCTCGGCTCTCTTCTTTTCTTTTCCACAGATTCGGCTGCTGCCCCATTACGGTACATTCCACAATTAGAGGTGGCATTACATATGTATGTAACTAACTATATATATATATATATATATATATATATATATATATATATATATATATATATATATATATGAGTGGTAAAAAATGTTCTGTTACAACGGAATTCCATCTAATAAAAAGGAGCCCATAAAAACGCCAAAATATAAAGAGAAAATACTATATTTCAGAGACTGCTCTCTCTCTCTCTCTCTTCAAGTAGATGAAGAGAGTGACAGCAGTGTCTGAAATATAGTATTTTCTCTCTATATTTTGGCGTTTTATGGGCTCCTTTTATTATATGTGTATGTTTATGTTTGTATTTGTGTGTGCGCGCGCGCGCGCGTGTTTGAATATTTCAAGTCGTTGAAGTTCTTGTTTTTGTTGTAGTATGTAGATTCTAGTATACTTGAAAAAAAGATATTATGCTGTATAAAGAGCCAGATGTGTTCAGCTGTTGCTGTTTTTTATGAACCTGTTGATAAATCAATAAAATACATATTAATGTCTCTTGAACAATAATTAAGTGGTTGTGTGGATTTCTTTTTTGGTAATTAGCATGAAGACTATAGGTCCTTTCAGTGAGGGTTCTTTAGGAGCACTAGCCCATATTTGCGAATACCAGGACAAGCTGTGACTTTAACAGCCTCCACTGTATCATCATCCGTTTGTGGACACCATTCTGCTTAGTGGCTCAGTCCC
>NC_061105.1:29274282-29314282 GCF_015104395.2 Macrobrachium nipponense
GTTGCAAGGATGCTTATGTCAGAGTTCAGTTCGGGTGATGCGGGATCTACACTAAGCACTTTCCAAGATTTTTTTTTGTTTTCCCTCCATAACCGTTGGTAATATCAAATTCTCAGACAGTGTGTGTTATAAAAAGATCAGTGAACGGATGAATACCACTCGCTAAATAGAAACTTAATGTTTTTATCAATTTTGGGAACATGCCAATATTATTTTTTCGTTGTCTGTGCCTGTGCGCATATCAAGGTTATTTGATAGTCGGAATTCTTGCCTTGGTCAAATGGCTTTTATATGAAGAGCAACAACAGCCCTTGACTACACAAATCTGTCTGAACCTAACAACAAAATGAATTGTTCTCCGCAATCTGGTATATGAAACACGTGCGCATGAGCACCTTCCCTTCGCAGTCTGGTATGCACGTGCCTACACATAGGGCGCACACATATACTGACAAACACATGTGCATACACAAACACGCGCGGGCATGACACTAAGCACGCGCTCAATCGATCAAAATACTTGTCTCTAATTTCTAGGTCATCAAAGTTGTTGCACACCCCTACACGTGTACACACACACACACACACACCTGAAGTGAATTGCTTCAGTGTCGTGGTCGATATGGTGTTGGCGTACCACGTCGCGAATTAGATTCTCGGGCATTCCATTGAGGAGTGAGAGATGTGTATTTCTGGTGATAGACGTTCATTCTCGACGTGGTTCAGAAGTCACGTAAAGCCGTTTGTCCCGTTGCTGAATAACCGCTGGTTCCATGCAACGTAAAAACACCATGCAAACAAACACACCTGAAGTGCGACAGGTGTTTCATCAGTGACAACTACATCTGTATCGTCATTCTCAAATTATCAGCGTTTGGTTGTTTAGCATTTCTTGTATATGTATTTTGGGGATCATGGGGATAGTTGAATAAGAAGATTGATTCTCTTTTTAACTCGGCATTTGCATCAGTATTGGGCATACGTATAATCTGCCAAAAATCCGAAGATGGGAAAATGAAATAGAAATAGCATTAATAACAAAATTAATTAAACAACTCCCATATGTAGCTTACTAAAAACATGCAATACTATAAAAATGATTAGTCATTATATATGAAAACAATGTTACACATACCGTCAGTGGTTCTTTTTTAACATGTTACTTCAAGCATCGAAGTGCATCCACTTCTATATCATTTTCCTGTGAGTAGCCTACGTATAAAAATCGTCTTAGAAAAATATGATTCAAGCCAAAAAACTAAATTTATAAAAGCAATTGCTAACAGTATTTTAAATATATAAATTTTTGAATACAGATTCTTTGCTTTTCCAATTTCCTTTCGTCACGACAAATTGGCTGGCGATGAATTGGCCACCGACGACGAATTGTCCCGGGACAAATTAAGCGACGACGAATTTGCCAGGGACGAATTGACCGGACACCAAAGTGGGTACCTTGACCGGAGCTTTGGGGCGGATCCTGACGTTCCTAGGGACTTGCTTTCTCTTTCCGATCTTATACTACTGTAAAAAAAAAAAATTGTTTATCGTAGAAGTTTACTTGTTTAATCCTTTTCACATGTAAATGCTACGCATTTTGTTCACGGGTGTTTATGTAATATTTCGCCGATGACGACGATAGCGAAGAGGCCAAAACTTGAAGGTTTGCTAATGTTTTGCTGAAACTAGAAAATAACCCCTCCCTTGTCGTCATCCCCCTCCCCTTCCTACCCACCCACCCACACTTGGACGTACCCCTCTCAGTTCTAGTGGCACCCCATGTGGACTTCTTCACCTATTCTTGGCTAAAGGGCACACCGTGGCGTCTGCCCAAAAAAACTTTGGAAAACTATTTTGTGTCCTGTTTGTGGTAAGCAAGACCTCTCTCAGCCGGGGGGGATGTTTTGCTTATTAAACGGAAATTGATGCAGAGATGGATGTTATGCGTTTGTAGACTAACATTGATTTCTTTTTCTATTTTACAGGTAAGTTTCTGCTGCGCCCGAATCGTTACCCTTTAAGAAAACTGGTCGATTGAAGGTAAGAAGTTATATTGATTTGAATTTAAATTACACTCATGAGTTTAGGAGGGTAATCTCTCTCTCTCTCTCTCTCTCTCTCTCTCTCTCTCTCTCTCTCTCTCTCTCTCAGAAAACGTTATATTAATTTGTGTTCCAAGATAGTGTCCCGATCCATCTTGAAGCTTGTTAATGGAATTCCATTCATTTTTCTCCTCTTATTGAAGGAGTAAGTCATAGATAAGTGGAGTTAATTAGATTTTGATAGACTAAATTTGATCCTATTTAAACTGGTGTCTGAGCAATGCGCTTTTCGGTTACCCTGTACATATACTTTGTAACAATTGTATTGTGACTAAGATAACTTTACCATATATGTATTTTGGCAATTAACCAGTTTTCCCAGAACAGTTAATTTTCTACGGAAGTATCGAGATTGCCGCCTAATTAAGTTTAGTGCATCGTTGACTTTTATTTGGGATGGAGTTTCGTAGTAGGGAGACTGGTGGTTGACAGAGAATCTCATGAGATTTTCTCGGGAAAGATCCCTTTTTATTTCATTTTTATTTTATTTATTTATTTATTTATTTCTTGCAGTTTATGTGTGCAACGCTTAGTCATAAAGATTTCTCTTACCTTTCTCACCAGACGCCAGGTAGGCCACCAGGCCTGTCAGTTGTCCTGCTTCAGGAACTGTCTCCATTCTTGGCGATCATCATAGAGCCTCATCTCATCAACTTCCCACAAACTGGAGCCTCTCCTCTCTACTCTCTCTATGTTTTGTAGTCATCTCATTTTTGGTTTTCCTACCGGTCTCCTTCCTTCCGGTGTCCATTCCAAAAACCTTATAGGATATCGCTCCTCCTCCATTCTTTTGGTGTGTCCAAACCATCTAAGCTGTCCTCTTTCCACAAAATCTAGTATCCCCTCCACTCCCAGTTCTCTTCTAATGTCTTCATTTCGTAGCCTATCCAGTCTTGTTACACCTTTTATGAGTCTTAGGGCTTTCATTTCAGCTGCTTGAAGTTGGCTTCTAGTTCTTGATGTTAATGTCCATGATTCATGGCCATAAGTCAATATTGGTCTTAAAATAGAGAGGTATATTATGGTTTTCACTTTGCGAGGTATATTTCTGTCTTTCATTAGTGGGTAGAGCAGATACAGATTGTTACTGAATTTCTGTATTCGGGTAGTTATTTCCAGTTTTGAATCGTTTTGGTCACTAAACTCTACTCCTAAGTATTTGAAATTTGTACAGTGTTTCAATGCCTGACCTTCTAATTCTACATCTAAGTTACTTGGTGTTCGTGATAGGTGCATGATCTCTGTCTTATTCTTGTTGATCCGCATTCCATTAGCTGTTAAGATCGCGTTCCAGTTGTTAATGTTTTCTTGGAGAGATTCTGCGCTGGGGGCTATCATTGCATGGTCATCTGCATTCATAAGGTTGATGGTCATATCTGCAGCTTCATCCTCACCTTGTTCCCTCATACATTTATCCAGGAACAATATAAAAAGAAGTGGAGAAAGGACGCTGCCCTGTCTTACTCCTGATTTAATTTCAAACCAGCCTTCATTCTCTTGATTTGTTTTTACTCTGGATCTGATGTTTTGATAGGTGTTATAAATTGCTCTTATAAGTTTCTCAGGGATTCCATAGTAAGGGTCTTTTAGGGCATCCCATATTTTCATTCTTGGTACTCTATCAAAAGCCTTTTCTAGATTTATAAAAGCAATATATCTGTCCCTGTCCCATTCCCAGCTCTTCTTAAATATCATCTTGAGGGAGAAAATCATATCGGTTGTCCCTCTTCCTGGTCGAAAACCGTTTTGCCATTCACCCAGCTTTGGTTCAACATATCCTCTCAATCTAGTTTCAAGTATTCTTTCATATACTTTAAAAGCATGTGACATTAGGGATATTCCTCTATAATTGCTGCAATTTGTCTTGTCGCCTTTTTTATAGATTGGGCATATTAGATCTCTTCTCCAGTCTTCAGGTGGCATTTGCCCATTCCAGAGTATGTCGATTAGCTCTAGTAGCCAGATGACTCCATCCTCCCCCATGTTTTTAAGAAGCTCTGCAGGTATTGTATCCACTCCAGGGGCATTACCATTTCTCATCCTCTTGAGGGCATTTTTTACCTCCAGTGTTGTCATGTCAGGTCCTGCATCCCCAACCACATCAAATTCTACATGCTCTTCAAGGTCATTGTTTTCGTTGTTTAGTAGTGTTTCAAAGTGATGTTTCCATCCTAATTCAATTTCTCCGGGTTCGGTTAAAATTGTCCCATCCATAGGGTCTTTGATTACATAAGTGGGTGGTTGGCTTCCCTTTCTATAGTTTTTGGCAGTACTTTAGATGAGTTTTCTGGTACCTTGGAGATCATTTCCCAGATCTATTCGTTCCCACGTTCCTCTGTTTGTTTGAGCTTTTATTCTTTCCGTTTCTCTCGAGGCTTCTTTATCGTTATTGTGATCTTCCAAGTTCAAAGTTTTCATCCATTTTCTGAAGAGTTTCATTTTGTTTGCAACAGCGGCCTTTAGTGTGGGGGTCCACCAAGCAGTTTGTTTTTTCCTCCTACCTCGAACTCTTTTCTTCTGCACTGTGTTATTAGCAGCACCCACTACAGCCATTTTAAAGTGTCTCCATTTTTCATTTGGGTCATTGCTCTCCTGTTGCATTTGTTTAGCTCTACTTATTTCGTTTTGACATCTAACTAAGCACTCCTCTTCTCTCATATTCTCTAAAATAAATCTTTCTCTCACTTGGCTTTTAATTGGTTTGGATTTTGTCATCTTTAAAATTTAATTAAGAGAAACCTGTGATCTGAATCGAATGACACAGAGGGGATGCTTTTTACATCTCTGACCATATTTTTGTTATTTGTTATTGCCAAATCAATCAATGATTTTTCAGTATATGCTCCTAAAGCCGAGTTCCATCGGCACCACGTCCACTTGTGGCTGTCTCTATGATTATAGAAAGAGTTCATAATGGACATCTGGTTTAGTGTGCAAAAACCAGTTATGTTTTCTCCTTCTCTATTTCGGTCTCCAGTGCTAAATGCTCCCAATATGCTCTCTATGCCTGTCCTGTCTTGCCCAATATGTCCATTCATATCTCCAATTATTAATGTATTCTCTACATATGGGACAGAATCTTTTACTTCTTGTAGATATCTGTAGAATTCTTCCTTTTCTTCTTGAGGGCGGCCCTGCTGTGGTGCATACACCTGAATTATGCTGGCTGGAAACGTTCCTAACTTTAAGGAAATGCTAATAATCATATCACACTTGAATTCTAAGTGACTAATTTTTCCAGCTAGCTCTTCACTCACAATATTACCTACTCCGGGTCGTGCGGTTCTTCCACCTTTGTAAATTAATTGGTAATTGTTATGCAATAATTTTGTTCCTTCTCCTGGTAAACGGGTTTCACACAGCCCCAAAATGTCTATTTTTCTTTTCTCCATCATCATGATTACCTCCTCCTCCTTACCTCTCAAGGTACTTAGATGAATTGTTACTAATCTCAAAGATCTATTTCCCTGTCCATGTCCAATAACATTCCGAGTCAGGATGTGCCCGGGCATCCTTTGAACAGTGGGTCTGTCCATGAGCAATTTATAGCGGTCACCGGCTTGCTAGGCCTGTCGTGAGCCCTCAGATTTAATGAGAAAAATTGAAATTTCTTTTGTGGTTTCTCTTAATAACATTTGATGATAACGTTGGAAGAGATGATTTTTTTCCCTAGATAAATTTATGATTTTGAGTTGTGGTCTCTGTATGTGTGTATTCTGTTGACATGTTAGAGAGAACGTCGAAGATTTAAAGAAAATGAGTTTTTTTTCTAATTTTATATGTAGGTGTCGTGACTTCGTGTGACGTTCAGTCGCCCTTACTATTATTGTAATTGATTTTACGGAACTGGATGTTGTTGCAATAAATATGTTATAGAGTTTTACTATACTTGACGCAAATAAAAGTTGCTGGTTTGCTAGTATGTGTCCCCGCCTTTCTTTCGTGTCTTGCATAATTTTGTGTCCAACGATGATTTTTATTAATTCAGTAAATCGGTTGGTGTTTCCTCTTGTATATTCCATTTTCCCCTCAGTGGCTTTCTGATGTGGAGTGTTAGGAGGCCAGTTTGTGGGCCTTCGGTAAAGTCCTGTATTATTAGAATGAAGTATTTATAACAGTAAAAAAATAATAAATAAATATTGAAAATTATACCACAAGTGAACGAAGTGCACTTAAGATCAAAATGAACAACAACATAGGCTCAGCTTCACCATCTTTTACTACCAATTTATTTTTGGCTTACCCCGGGAGTAAGCCTACAATTTCTTGTTGTGGTGGGGGGGGGGGGGTATGGGTGGCGCTAGGAAAGGTCTGAATAAGGTGTTTCGCGTCGAGTTAAAGATACGGGGATTTTAGGATAGGATATTTATTTATTTATTAGAATGAACATTAAAAAAAAAAAAAAAAAAAAGATAATGTGCATGTTAAACAGTACACAAAATTATTTCTAATAAAATATGGCTTATTTATTTTAACTTTCGTTGGTGAAACAAAACTCTATTTGAGAGTAGATATTAGCATGTTTTAATGCATGAGGGGAAAATCTTGCACGCATCCCGAGTAAGCTGGTTGTCGGATCACTTGTTGTTACACTTGTGTTTACCAATTTATTCTCACACCGTCAGTTTGCTCTTATTGTAATCTTTTCACTCTAGCTATTTATTGTAGCCTGCCGACATAGTCTTATTTAAAAATGCTTCACTGCCTACTCTGTCTTCGTTTTTCGACCTATTAATTTTGACATGATCGCTAACGATTGATTGCCACCGGACCCGTTTTTGAAGACCCCCGGTGTCTTTTCACGCCGTTCATTTATTGACAGGTTCTTGTGATCTGAACAGGTTTGTCATGAGCAGAGTGCGTGGAATGCTTTTATCTCTGACGTGGTGTAAGATTCTGCTTCTCTGGGTCGCTTCCATCTCGAAGAGGGACGCGATTATACCAGGAATATTCGGAATTGCCCTCTGGGGCATCTGGTTATCTTAAATGCTTCGAAATATTCTGGGTAGTGAAGCGCGTGTCCTTGAATACCTGGATAAATCGGAAATTCAGATGTCGAGAATGCTTTGGAATGTTCCAGAATTGTATTTGATTATTCCGAATGCTTGGAAACTGGCATTTGAATAGGTAGCGTACACGGAAATCTCGCCCTAAGAAGTAGTAGAGTGTCAGAAATGCTTGAATGTGTGTCTGGACTGACCAGGTGTGCTCTAGTAGGTTTCCTTGATTGAGCCTCCTCCGTGTTCCTTAGTGAAACAGTTCCTTCGTTGTATGAAGTGATCCGAAATATTCCCGAACCGATTGCGTGTCAGTAAGAGGTCTCGGGTGTCAGAAACGACTCCAGCAGAGTTTCTGCTAATCTAGGAAATAGGAATCTCATGCTTATACTCTTTCTGGCTTGTGACACAGTGACATGGACGCACCCATTTCCTGTTAGGTGCCTTTCAGCTTAGCAACATTAAACTTTGATCGGTCCGTGTCAAGTTAGCTTTCATGACAGGATACTGATGTAGGGGTCATCTTGAAGGCGATTTTATGTTTTTATTTGCAGAACTAAAACAAAAGGTCCGAATAACTGTTGAAGCTATCTAAGAAAAAGTTTTTATGCCTCTCCTTGAAGAAATATTCTCTTACTGTGGAGTATAAGAGATGTATGTCAATTTATTTTCTACCATAGGTTGCCTTTTGAAAGGTATGTGAAATGCTAATTTTTCCATCTATTGTGCATTGAAGAATGGGGAAAACGGGTTATTGTCAAGTCAGTATTCATGGTAGTTTGTTCTCTTTCCACTTACTCGGGGAGTAAGCCTACAAATTACTTTGTTGTTGTTGTTCTTGTTGGGGGAGTAGGAAACCCTTATGGAAAAGCCTAGAAAGGTCTGAAAAAGGTGTTTTGCATTGAGTGAAAGGTACAGGAATTATAGGATAGGATATTTACGATTTATTTATTAGAATGAAAATGTAAAAAAATTAATAATGTGCATGTTAAACGGGACAGAACAACTATTAATAGTGAAATACAGCGTATTTATTTTAATTTTCGTTGGTAAAACAACGCTTAATTTGACTGTAGATTTTATCACGCACCCCGAGTAAGCTGGAGGTCGGATCGCGCCTTGTTTTTATCTTGAAAAACAAAAAGACACTAAAGTCACACTGAACCAAATGTGTGTGTACCTTGTAATAAAAATACTCACCATAAGCAAGACAATAGAGATGTATTATGCATTAGGACTAAACTACAATAAATGACTTTTGTAAAGATATGTTGCATAAAGCTTACTACTATTCAGGCTTCCCGATTCTCACTAAAGCATGCATAACATTGCAATATTTGACCGTGGGGGTAAACTGTTTATGATAACAATTAGTTTCATTTAACAAATCGATAATTGTTGGTAGTTTATAGCGCGGGAAGAGATGATATTATTTTGCCTTCGTTTTAAACGTAACAGGCAAAGCATTGTATTCTCACCTACGACTTCATTCTTCTGAGAAGACTCCTTTGATGAAGAGAAGGTTTTGTAAATACCGGTTCACGTTCCAGAAGTTGACACTCGGAAAAAAGATAGCAATGGCAACCTTATCGTTTTTAAACAACACAAGAAGTTTATTTAAATTCATGCTTTCAAAACGAGCACCGAGTGCCGCCTGCTATAGGCATCGCTTTCTGAACTTCGACTCTGAAAATGTATTATTTGCTCAAAATAACTATTTAAATAGTATATATAAAAAAGAAAAGTTACAAGAATTACCAATTTGGGTCTGCCATTTGCGGTTGAAGTTACCATCGACCTTCTCGTTGAACTCTCACTTTGTGAAAGGTCTTTTAATAGGGATTCTCTCTCTCTCTCTCTCTCTCTCTCTCTCTCTCTCTCTCTCTCTCTCTCTATATATATATATATATATATATATGTATTTATATATTATATATATATATGTAGAATATGTGAGTGTGAGTCATAATTATTCTCAATATTAGTTTTATTGTGAAGTTCTGGACAATAACGATTAATATTTTTGTTATTTTTGTTTGGTATTAGTTCAATTGGTGACCATATTCCTACGGAACTATTTTTAAGCCAATTGCTAGTTTCGTGGCAGTAAATTGAGGGGGAAGGAAGAAACACTGAGGGATGAGTAGAAGGAAAAAAGAATAATGAGAGAGAGAGAGAGAGAGAGAGAAGAGAGAGAGAGAGCGAGAGGGGGGGAGAGAAGGGGGGAGGCGGGGGGGGGGCAGCGTTAAAGGCCACTCCCAGGTTTTGTGTCATCAGTGGGCCCCTTTCTGCGAATCCGCGTTTTGCCTCGTAACTCATTTGATTTTCAAATCGACTCATACCCTGACTTTCATTATTCATTTTTCTCGGGGTATTTTCTTTTTTTCTTCTTTTTTCTTTTTTTTTTTGCCTTTTTTTTTTTTTCTTTGAATTTGGGTCTGGTATCTGCGGTTCAAGTTACCATCGACCTTCTCGTTGAACTCTCACTTTGTTAAAGGTCTTTTCGTCCTTTGGAAACCTTTTTCCGAAATTTTTCCTCTCTCTCTCTCTCTCTCTCTCTCTCTCTCTCTCTCTCTCTCTCTCTCTCTCTCTCCCTATATATATATATACTATATATATATATATAGTATATATATATATATAGTAGTATGTATATGTACTGTGTATATATATGTATAGAGATATAATTTTATATTATATATATATATATATATATATATATATATATATAATAATATATTTAAATGCACGTGAATATATATAATGTGTATATCAACATGTATATTACATGCATACACGTACATACATATTTGGCTTGTGTGTGTACGGGCGCCAGCATACCGAGCCATAATTAATCTTAATATTAATTTGGTTGCAAAGTCATGGACAATAATTAATATCACTTTTATTCTTTTTTTAATTATTCCACTTACTCATCATATTCTCAATGGAACAATTTTTTAGGCCAGGTACTAGTTTCATCACACTTGTACGAAATAGGAGGCCCCGGTGATGGAAACCATCAAATACAAACAGATTTAGTACTTACAATAGGAACTTAGGCAAGAAAAGTAGACACCTGAAATGACTTACAAAAGACACCAGCATGAAGTAAAGCATCTTGATTTCGAGTGTGTCATTGAAACTATATATATATATATATATATATATATATATATATATATATATATATATAATATCTATGTGTGGTGCATGCATGTGTGTATAATGCACATACATGTACTCGTTTTGTTTTTCTTCAGAGCAGTCGGCCCGGTTTTGGGGGGGAACGGTACATTTAACTCTCTCTCTCTCTCTCTCTCTCTCTCTCTCTCTCTCTCTCTCTCTCTATATATATATATATATATATTTTATATATATATATATATATATATATTATATATATATATATATATATATATATATATGTGTGTGTGTGTGTGTAAACGTATTTAGAATGCGCGTGAGTATATTCATATGCACAGGTAAATAGACTTAGGTAGTAGTTAAGAGAAACATGGGCACAAAAGCAGGACCGAAGCAAGGTGAGAAAACCAGGTGTTAGCATCACTACTACTACTACTTGACTACCTACCACCGCTACCAGTAGCGGCAGCAGGGCGGCAGCGGCAGCAGCAGCAGCAGCAGCACTAGCAGCAGCAGGGGCAGGAGCAGAAGAAGTAGGACCAGCAGCAAGCATTCCAAGAACTCAGCGATTTTAGAGGTGGACGACGCAGGTAGGCAGGCAGAGAGAGGCAGGTATACCCGGGGCAGGTGTTCTCTGAAGAGCCTCAGATAACATCTTCGGCAGCAGGTAAACGGCTGCTGTAACTTCTCCAAAATCCATATTATTTTGAAGAACGCTCAAGTTTCATACCAGTTTTCTGCCCCTCCTCCCTCCTTCCTCCTCCTCCCAATATCCCTACCTCCTCCTCCTCCTCCTCCTCCTCCTCCTCCTCCTCCTCCTCCTCCTCCTCCTCCTCCTCCCTTTTTCTTCAACTCGTCTCCTCTCCCTTCCCCACCTCTCCCAGTCAATCCCTGCGTCCTAAAACCCTGCTTCTCCATATCTCTCGACTTTCTCGCTCGTCTATGAGAGAGAGAGAGAGAGAGAGAGAGAGAGAGAGAGAGAGAGAGAGAGAGAGAGAGAGAGAGTCCTCTCCCTGTTATGAAATTTTTTTTGCAAGGATAAAATATGGTTTTGCTACACTCAGCTCCTTGACAGGAAGTATGTTTGTTGATGATTTTCTTTTCAGCGTGGTTCGTGTAATTCTGACCTTTTGTGAAATGATTGACATTAATATCAAGACTTCGGGATAGGAAAAACCGTAAAACTTCGGTGACAGTTTATGGAAGGGTTCTTGCCGTAAATGGAATGTAGCAGATGGGAAAAAAAGGTTAAAAGTAAAAGAGGACTTGGTCATGGGGAGACAAGTTTTAAAATAGTTATTGGCATGTAATTTTTTTCTATTTCCCATTTTTTTTTCTTTTTTTTTCGTCAGCCAGGTCCTATTAACGGTATGACTCCTTTCCGACGCGTTTCCCTCTTAGTCGAACTCAAAACGGGCGTGTCTTATTACTAGATTCTCTTTCCATCGCCTCTCCCTTTCCCACCCTTTTGCCCCCTTCCCCCTCACTCCTCCTTCCCCTTCCCCCCTCCTCCTTCCCCTCTCCCCTCTCCTCCTCATTCCCTCTCCTCACCCCCTCCTCCTCTCCTGCCTCATGCGATGTCTGGAAGGCCGGGTTACAAGAATCGAGTCAGAGAGAAGCAATCGGTCGTGTGCTCAAGCACCTGGCCTGCAAGTTATTAGCAGGTTGTAAACACGCTTTTGCTCTTCAAGTTCGTGTACTTGCGCCCAAGTTCCTGTGCTTGCCCTCAAGTTCATGTACTTGCGCGATAGTTCATGTATTTGTTCCGAAGGAACACGAATTTTTTGTCCCTTTCATGTATTTCATCTGTGGTCCACGTAGGTCCCAGGTTCATGGCTTTGGACTTGTTCTCTTGTGGCTGTTTTAAGGTACGAGTTCTTGCATTGAATTCGTGCATAACATAAGGGCATATTAATGTATTCCTTAAGTTTTTCATATGTAATAAGTCTATGTATTTGTTCTGTTGTTTTGTATTCTAGGTTTGCATGTACTCGAAGTTTGTGCAACTGCTGGAGTGGCTAACGTTCGCATGTTTATTTACAAAAGTTCATAGATTTGGACTCGGGATGTATACTTCGACTAAGGTTCAGTGATTTCGATGCGGCTTCTCATTCCTTATTTACTTTCTGTAGTTTTTTCTCTTTTCATATATTTACGCTCAGGTTCATGTTTTTGAAATCATCATGTTTTTTTAAATCATGTGTTTGCACTCGTGTTCATGCATTTGTTCCAGGGACTTGAGTTCTCGTCACATTCAGATTAAACCGATTCTGTTTTCTGGAGTGACAGAAGGGACACAGCATGCAAGGTATTTCATTCTGGCATGTGTGAATCTTCAGGCTACTTTTTAGCACCTCAGTCTGCTGTTGGGGTTTGAGGGCTTTAGCCATGCTATTGCGGCTTGTTTCACATTATCTGCTAGAGAGGTCATCAAAAGGTTATGAGGTGAACGGAAGTTAAAAAAAATAAACTATTGAAATGACAGAAGAGAAATCAGTTTTTACAGAATCCTGACTACAAATCCAACAACCCAATAATTGTCATCGAATCTATGGCACAAGTTCATGTCTTTTTTACACGGGCTCTGCTATTGCACTCTCCTTCATTTTCTAATTACAATAGGTTATTTTCGAATTTGCATTCAGGTCCATGTTGTTTGTGTTTTATACCCAAGTTCATACATACAATCTTAGAGATTGGATAGGGAAGTCAGTGGCTGAGTCCTTCAAGTTTGGAGGTGGTAAGAATTTATCTGCGCTCGTTCTTCAAGGCACTGGGTCTTATATTGTAGATTTCATTTTGAGTTGTATTCTCTCTAATAGGGAAGATCTAAATAAAAGGAATACATCAAATGTGTCTGTTCTTGATTCCGAAAAGTGTTTTCTTCACTTGCCAAAATTAGTGTGCCCTGTGACTCCCATAACCTAGTGTTCTGTCTGATATTTACTATGCGAACAGCCCTACAATTCATGAATTGGCCAGGTTTGTCATTTCATTTTCTCTACAATGGAGTTGAGGAATTTTACATGGCTTTCTTTTTCCTCGAGTACTATAATCTACCAACTTTTTTAGATTTTTCTATCCTAGCAGTTGGTCTGAACTGTCGATTGTCTGATTGCTTGCCAGATTACGGGAAATAACCCTGGCCAGGTTTTTATTAAGCTTCTGTGCAGTAGGTAGGTATATAGTAAGGCATTGAGCTGTTGGAGGTTATAGGTTACCTGTTCTGTATTTCCTTAATGATATAAAAAAATTATGGCTGAGGGCCTACTTCAGATTGGGTAATGATCAGGTAAACACTAAGGGTTAGCTTAATTGGTCTTATTTACACTCTTAATCACTTCGGAAAAAAAGGATTACACTATATGGGTTAAAGGTGGGACGTAAGGACCCCGTAACACAGATTACAAATAACGGTGATATAGATCTTGAGGTAGATGAATAGGTGACCAGATTTTTCTGCGCACATGAATCGAAGAAAATAGTTGGGAGAATTTCCCCTGGCACACAAGTTGAGATTCCAGATTCCAAAGCTGCACTGCTGCAAATCTGCAACGAAAGCAATGGGAAGTTGAACAGATTGCGCAAGACACATGGTTGAGAATTGAGGGGGATGTACCGAAGGTACCTAGCAACTTGATCTCACAAAGAAATGAAGTACGTAAAGATGATAAGTCGAAGACGTGAGACGTGACTGACTGCTAATAACCTTGGAATTTGCACATTACCTTCTGCAGAAGTGGTAGTCATCTTCCTTGGGTGCCAGTAAAGGAGGGACACGTTAATACACAAGAAAGGTCACATTGCCTAGCAAACAACCACCTTCTCAAGGGGACTTAGCTCAGAGGAGCACAAGAAAAGTCCTAAGGCCGTTCGTTTTGTGCTATGCTTTTATGTTCGTGGAGATGGTCTGGAAGCATCCCAATAGAGGGGATTACGTGTCCTCTGGTGCATCTCTGCCATGAGGTTTCCCCAGTTTAACCATGTGGCCTGGGCTTTTAAAGGATTAGTCCCGTAAAGGAAGTGATGCGTGAGAGAGAGGGGCGAATTCGCCTGTATCTTTATTATGAATGAAAAAATAAAAACATTTACTTTCTTCTAGTTTTCCTAACATTATGTTAATTGAAAGAAGAAATGGCGTAATATGAGGGACCCTCATTACAATATATATATATATATTATATATAATATATATATATATATATATATGTGTGTGTGTGTGTGTGTGTGTATGTGTATGTGTGTGTTTGTTTGTTTGTTTGTGTGTGTATTCAAAAAGGAAGGATAATAAGACCTTTGTAATTAAAGAAAACTTGCGTAATGGATGCCGAAGTGGTCCTTCCTATTGTATATAATGCTGGCCTATTTATTTACGGTAGCTATCTGTTTTATCTACAGCTCATACAAAATTAGAAGGTTGAGGGTGAATGTGAGCGAGAGTACGTTATATGAAGGTAAGTAGAAATCAGGAAGATGAAGCAATGAATGTTATTGTGGGTAAGGGAGAACGGAAACAATTGATTCTTACACATATTTTGGATTAAAGCCGATGAAGTTAGGACGAGAGAAGAAGGGAATCGGGGGGTTACTGTGTGTAACAAGAGAGAGAGATGGCAGGGTGTGTGCGAAGTGTTGGGGAAAAGACGCTTTATGTGTAATGGAATTGGAACGTTAGGGGGTATTGTTTAGCCAACTTTTCTTCATGGGAGTGAAGTGTTAATGTTGAACGTGAATGAATTACAAGACATAAAATGTATGCTATGTATATTTAGCGTAAGAAGAATGAATAGGGTAAAAAAGTGTGGAGATGTGTCGAAGTGGGAAAAAAGCTAGTGTAGGGAAAGGGAGTGATTAGAGTATTTTTGAGTTAATTTGGTGGTTTTGAAAGAATAGACGACGGGAGACAGTAGGTGGAAGAGTGTATAAATCAGAGACGTTAAGAGGAAAGAGGAGAGGAAGGCCTAGAAAGTGGTGGAGAGATGGATCGGAAGAATTTTGGAAATGAGGGGGCTTTTATGTTCAGGAAGTGCAGAGTGCATACAAGATGTGGGGTCAGTGCGGGATTGTGTTGATGGCGATTGATGCATATTAAGTGAGCCTTATGCATAGGTTTATGGAACGGGGCCGAACCACGAATCAGTATTGAACTTATGAATGTGACGGGGCCTGTTGTGTTGCTTTTGAAGACTGAATATAGGCACATTTTTGTTTTATTTGTGCTAAAAGTTCGTTTGTTTTCTAAACGTTTAAAATAGAAATGTTGCATTGACTTGGATTTGGACTATTGTATACCTATGAACTCCCCTCTCTGTGGAGGAACCATGGGGAAGGCCTACATCCAACGAAGGAATTTTGAAGGCTGAGATATTTATTTTGAAGGCCGAGATGATGATGATGAAGAACTCCCCTTTTGCCTCGTGGAGGGCCAAAGAAACATTTTTCATTTTTTATTAGATTTTTTGTACAAGGTCAGGTGCAACTCGTACGTTACAATAATGCTTCCATAAAACGTCCATGTAGCCCAGGTTGGTCGACCAGTCATTATCTTCCCCCAGTTTAGGGCTCCAAAACTTGGCTAAATGAAGGGAAATGGCCTATGATGTGGGGTATGTGTGCGGATTATGACTAAGCCTCCAGGTAGGCCTGGGTTTTTTATCCGTATAGAAGAAGCCACATGTGCCATCGCTCTTAAGCGCACACACACACACACACACACACACACACACACACACACACACACACACACACACACACTACATATGCGTATAAATACATATATGAAAGTTATTTATTTATATATATATATATATATATATATATATATACACACTATCTATCTATCTATCTATCTATCTATCTATCTATATATCTATATATATATATATATATATATATATGTGTGTGTAGCTTGGTGTTTGGTTGTGTGTGTCTGTGGTGTAGCACACATACATGTATACATATATATTTACCTACATTTAAGGTGGCTGGACGCCAATAATAGGAGTTGAGTGTGAGGTTTTAACTGGATATTTGCATTAAGTGCAGAAATACAGGATAATGAGTACATGAAAACTTCCATTACAGTATATGTGTGTATATCCACTTATACATATACATATGCAATTTTACTTGTTCTCATCATCATGTACGCCTGTCTGTGCGTACTTTATGCTTTCACTTTATGTAATTTCCAGTTAAAATCTCACGCTCAACTGTTATTTACTAGTATTGATGAGCAGTCACCTTAAACGTGGTTAAATGATATTTATATCTTAATGAAATGATATTTATATTTCAATGAAGTTGCTTATCTTTAATTATTGTTATTATTACTTGATACGTGACTATTTGGTCTATAGTCCTCGTGATTAAACTCTGTAAGCATAAGATTTCCGTCAAACACAAACAGTCGATTAAACTCTGTAAGCATAAGATTTCCGTCAAACACAAACAGTCGATTAAACTCTGTAAGCATAAGATTTCCGTCAAACACAAACAGTCGAACATAGTTCTTGTGAATGTACAAACTTAAGTAACAACCGACGCCGGACTTTGGAAACAAATGAGTGAATGGAATTTTTTAGATTTCTGCGGGCCAAATCCTGTGCGAGCTAAGCATTTCATAACCTCGTTCTGGTTAAACTAGTTGTTAATAATAATGATGACAAATAATTCGCAGTGAGCTCGTCTTCGTATGAAAGAAATCGTCAGTGAAACAAATTTAGAACAGAGCGAGTAAATAGAAAAAAATGCGTTGAGTGTACTGAATTATGAATGATTTATCCCCCCCTTTTTTTCTTTAGTTATGTTATTAATGCACATCAGGTGTATACATTATGTTCATACCTGAATTATTCTCCCAAATTTAACTTCCCACCCCACGCACTCTTACATACACTTATAACTAGGCAGATATACGTATCTATACAAATAGTGTTTAGGTGTGTAACAAAGATTTCCATTGATCAATTACATGGATACGTTACGGGCGCATCGGTGCTATATACATGCACACAGCCGCATACCCACGGGCATTCCTCCGAAACGTAACAGTCGCACACCCTGGCTATTTCATCTTCCTCCTGGGAATTTCAGGAAAGGGCAGCCTCACCCCTAATTTGGGCAGCCTCTTCCCTGGAAATTGGTGTGAGGGAGGAGTTTCTAAGGTCGAGACACCTCGGGAGGTGACAGAGTTCGTCTTCTCCCGACAATATCCTCGGCATGAGTGCGATTCGTAATTGCAACGGCTGGATGGGCATTGCTCTCGCTTGCTTGGGGTTTCGAGTTTGGCTTCTGGGCAGCTGGGCGTACTTGGGTTAGATTTGTATGCATGCATGCATGTATGAACGTACAAGAATCTGACTGAACTGTTCAAGATATTAATTTTATTATATATTCATATGAGTTTGCCTCCACATATATAGTATAGCTTAAGGTACTTTCCTCAACGCCCCAGTATGTATATATATATATAATATATATGTGTATTATATATCTATATATATATATAATATTATAATTATATATGTATATATATATATATATACTATATGATGATTTGTATAGGGATAGTAGCAGCCTCAGTAAAGGTAATTTAAAATAACCTTTTAAATCAACATCAGTGCTATTTTGGTATTCTATTTCCACTGTTTAGAGAAGATTACAGTGATTAGGAAAAGAAATCTATAATGTTTGCCCATTAAGAAGGGATAGGTGATCAAAATGGAGTAATAATGTCTACTGATGTCACCTCAGTATTTGTAGAAGAGCGTCCTGGTCGCCTCCAATTCTTTCCTGTTGCTTTTCTGAGCGTTTCTTTTTCAAATTTTTGTAAAAAAAAAAAAATTAAGTATATCTTAGTTTTAACCAGACCACCGAGCTGATTAACAGCTCTCCTAGGGCTGGCCCGAAGGATTAGACATTTTTCCGTGGATAGGAACTAATTGCTTACTTAGCAATGGGACCTACAGCTCATTGTGGGATCCGAACCATATAGAGAAATGAATTTCTATCACCAGAAATCAGGTCCTCTGATTTCGCTTTGGCAGAGCAGGAAATCGAACCCGGACCCTGAGATCGGTAGTAGAGCACGTAACTGACTCGTCCAACGAGGAAGTAAGATTCTTGTAAAATGGCCCCTACTGGCCGCCTTTTTGGTTTTCACCAAATGACCTCCATCAACCATTTTATCCTCGTAGGAGGGTATTGCCGTCAGTGCACCTCATGTGGTGCACGGTAGGCATTACTTAAGGTTCTTTGCAGCATCCCTTCGGCCCCTAGCTGCAACTACTTTCATTCCTTTTCTTTTTACTTGTACCACCCCTCCTGTTAAACTTTTCCTTTTTCAAACTTTTCGACTCTTAAGTTTGCCCTTTCAGCCTCCGAATGACACTGCAAACAGTTCCGGCGCTTGGGCTGGAGCCAAAATACTAGATTCCATTCCATCCACCATTTTTTTTTCTTCTTAATTTATGACATTTCACATTCATTCATTTTATGGGCCATTTATTTTCCATTTCGGTTTTGTGGTTTTGGACCAAATTTGTTTGAACCTATTTGGTCGTTTTTTGTGGTTGACACTTTTGTTTGTGTTTAATTTCTGCAAAATGACTGTCTTGTCTGTCATTTATGATTTTTTTTTTTTTTTTTGCAAAATTCCTTTGAGGGAATTCCGTGTCGTTTGCTGAGTTTGCACAGGCCGTCTTTCTTCCCTGTTCAAAAAGGACCTGGATTGTATCTTCATTGTATGAATTGTCTGTAAGAAGAAACTGTTGAGATAACTATCCTGTCTGTCCGTCCGCACTTTTCCCGACCGCCCTCAGATCTTGAAAACTACTGAGACTAGAGGGCAACAAATTGGTATGTTGATCATCCACTCTCCAATCATCTAACATCCCAAATTGCAGCCCTCTGCCTCCAGTATTTATTTTATTCAAGGTTAAAGTTGTCCGTGTAGGTGCGCTAACAACACAGGCCACCACCGGACCGCGGGTGAGAGTTACATACAGCATTAAACGCTGTACAGAATACTCGATTGAGCCGAAAAAACTTTGTAACATGACCATCACTTGCCATCCTTGAATGTATTGCAAAACTGTTCCCTATTAATAACCAAAGTATTCTTCGCAAAAGTTTGATGTTGTCCGTTGTTTATTTCTCGGCTGTCTTGTATGTAAATGTGCCTACTGACCATCGCTAATAAAGTATATATACATATATATATATATATATATATATATATATATATATATATATATATATATATATATACGTATATATATATATATATATATGTTATATATACTATATAATATATATATATATATATATATATATTATATATATATATATATATCTATATATATATATATATATAAGCTCCATTGACAGTCTCTCATTTCTGGCCCGGATTTTATTGCATAAAATATTCGCCTTGGACCATTTGTTTTAGTATTGATATTTATTTTGCAACGTAGTCTTAAATTCCAGTATTTTAGTTTTCTTATATTCAGTATCTTTAACACGCAAGATAGTTCAATATTTATACAAAACGTGAAAGATGCTGTGGTCGTGTTGATATTTGACGTTTTTGTTTGTAATGACATTAAACCTTGAATGTAGTTAAATTTTTCAACTGTTGCTCATTACGTAGCTTTGTTATGATTCCTTTTTTACTTTTTAATTCGTTTTACTATTCACCTCTTTTCACATACAAGTTAAGGGCATCTTGTTGGTTGAATCAAGACGACGTGGGTAATGTAGAGAGAATTCGATGTCGAAAACATGGTAATAGTTCCAAGCCGCGGAATGACTGAGAGTGTGAGGAGGCGATGCCAACGGTTGTATCCCCCAAGGTGGAAAGGTGCACGAATTGGTTAAATGCGAATCTCAAGGTAAGGTAAGCGCTGGGTTGCATTCTTCCAGTTAAATTAACTTTCATTTTCGTTGAGAGAGAGAGAGACAGAGACAGAGAGAGAGAGAGAGAGAGAGAGAGAGAGAGAGAGAGAGAGAGAGAGAGAGAGAGGGGAGGGAAATGTCTTTCTCCTAGAAATAACTCCGATTATGTTCTATATATTTTTATATATATATATATATATATATATATATATATATATATTATATATATATATATATATATATATATATATATATTTTATATATTTTTCCAGGAAATGAACTTTCATTTTCGTTGGAGAGAGAGAGAGAGAGAGAGCGAGAGAGAGAGAGAGAGATAGAGGAGAAGGGAAATGTCTTTCTCCTAGAAATAACTCCGATTATGTTCTATATATATATATATATATATATATATATTATATATATATATATATAATATATATATTTATATATATATGTGTGTGTAGAGAGAGAGAGAGAGAGAGAGAGAGAGAGAGAGAGAGAGAGAGAGAGAGAGAGAGAGAGAGGCAGTTTCAGGGAACCTTTGAATAATATTGAGTCGTAAACTTACAGCAATCTGTAGTAAAAGACCTAACTACAGAGTGCTCAGCGCCATATATTGTTGTAACAGTAAAGAAGAATTTCTAATTAGCTTGCTAACTGTTGTAAAAACAAAGTAGGATTACCAATAGCTAAATTTGGTAGATGGCAAAGGAAGATGAGCGATGTCGTTAATGTGAATGTAGATGCTTTAAATGTAGTAAATACATGTTAATGTGAATACAGATGCTTTAAATGTAGTAAATACATGCTGCAGGCCGCTTCGCAGTATTCATAGGTGAAATAGCTGCCCAAGAACTTGTTAGGCTGAAGGGGAAGTATGTATCATCAGTATCTAATAGGGCAGGAAAGAATTATTCCGTCATTTGCGAATGGTCTTACTTGAAAATGTTGTACGACGAAATTGGAATGTTAAAAGATAAATGTCCTACACTGAAAAGGTTATAGACTCTAAACTGAATCAGTGTTAATTTGAAAGATCATTTCTGTTCCCATCTATTACTGTATTCAGAATTTCCCCCCCCCCCCCCCCCCCCCCCCCACCCCCCCCCCCCCCCCCCCCCCCCCCCCCCCCTTGTACTTTCATATTTAGGTCCATGGTTTTTGGAACTTACTCGAATGATGGTGGTGAAGTCTGTCGTTTCCTTGTTTTTGCCTGATGTGATGTATATTTGGTTTTAGATTGTATTCGTAAACAGTCATTTTAATCTGCAATTCGTCAATTTATTTCATCTCTGTCTAGCGAGTTTAAGTATACTGTCTCCTAGTCTTTATTATTATTATTATTATTATTATTATTATTATTATTATTATTATTATTATTATTATTATTATTATTATTATTATTCAGTAGATGAAACCTATTCATATTGAACAGCCCCACTGGGGCCATTGACTTGAAATTGAAGCTTCCAAAGAATATGGTTTTCGTTAAGAAGTAAGAATAACTAAAGGGAAATACAGAAAGAAGAGATCCCACTCGTTAGAAAAGAAAAAATGATGAATTAATAAATAGGTAAAGAGATAAGAATGTAATAAAATGCAAGAAGAATAGTAGTAGGGTAGTGATGCATTGCATTAGATTGAACATGAAATGAGAGAGAGGGAAAAAACAGAAATAGTCTTATATCCATATGCTCTTGTCTTGGTACATAAAAGGTGCCTCTTTGTGAGCAATCGTATCGTGTGATACAGTGTTCCTTTTCGACGCCCATCAATGTTTTCGTAGCTAACGTACCCGCTGCCAGAATATTTTTTCTCAAAACCTAACGAAACCATACCGAGCCTTCACGAGATATTCATTTTGTAATACCCAATGTGGAAACTGACATCATGTTGAATACCCACTTGACTTCATATCCAAGTATCTCTTGGTATGACACCTTCATATTCTTATATCACAATTATGTTGTGCCCCGACTCAGTAGTTCCCATCTCAGCCTTAACGCCCCCGTCTTATCAAAGGTGTATCGTGGCACTGTTATTCTCATTACACACTGCCATCAGTCTGAATACGCAGCGATACCCAGAACACCTGTCCTAGTGATGTCTTAATACCTGTCTATCACATGTTAATTTTGAGGTCATACCATTGCCCTCTGAGGTCATGCCTAATACCCACTGACATTATTATGTCTAGAACTGTTGACATTACCAACGGCCTCCTGCCCAATATACATTGACGTCAGTCCAACTGCTTTGACAATTTCTTAATGACCCCACTACGTCATACGCTGGTAAGCTCTGGGATCATACCATGTAACCTTATACCTAATACCTTCTGAGTGTACACCTCCATCTTACCTGTTACCCATATGATATCATACACAATACTCCACTTGACATCATACCAAGCTACAGAAGTCTTACCAAGTACTTGCTCATCTACGACATATTTCCCATGATCGTCGAACCCAGTAGCCAGTGACTTACACAATAACCTCCTGACTGAATTCATACCCGGTGACATACCCTGTAACCTCTCGCAAGCGAGGTTATTCGCAATGCCCCCATTGTGCTGCTGGTGCTGCTGCTGCTGCCTTGTCCTCGCTGCCGTCTCCTGTTCCTCCCTCCCTCCCTCCCTCCCTCCGTCAGAGGATGCTGACCTTTTATTAGGAGACATAGATAAAAGGTAGGATGAAAGGCAGGCCGCTAGCATTCTCTCTCTCTCTCTCTCTCTCTCTCTCTCTCTCTCTCTCTCTCTCTCTCACCTCCATCGTTTCCCCTGTGGAGAGAGGAGGGCCTGGTGGGGGTGGGTGAGAAAGGCTTCAAACCGGCCCTTATGGTTTGGGGTCGTCGCTTTGTGAGGGGGCAGAGGGGTTACTGGTGGTGACTGGTTGTGTTAGATGGTATTCATGGTAAGTAGTAGGGTTTCAGGTGTGAGAGGGTTGGTCCGCTCTCTCTCTCTCTCTCTCTCTCTCTCTTCTCTCTCTCTCTCTCTCTCTCTCTCTCTCAATTCTTAACAGATGTAGGAAAATGTAATCAGTCTTTGTTATCAGTACTTGAAATGAATCACTTTTCCGCAGGAAACCGATGGCAATTAATATTTTGTGAACGTTATCTATGGTATTTTAAATGTTTTATCATGTAAAACGTTTGCTATGCATGATGGTCTCTCTCTCTCTCTCTCTCTCTCTCTCTCTCTCTCTCTCTCTCTCTCTCTCTCTCTGTATTTATCATTATCACAGACAGTGCTATATTCTTCCGTTAATTGATGAATATACATTGGAGAATTCGAAAGTTCTCATATTTATTGCCTTAGTGTCAACAGTAGTATGCATAAATTACTAAGGATGATGTCGCTAATTTTGGTCAAACTAGTATTTTCTTTTTGCTTTTTTTTTTTATTTTTTTTTTTACTCTCAATTATCATCACACACACGCAACTATCTATCTATCTATATCTATCTATCTATCTATCTATCTATCTATCAATATATATATATAATATATCTATCATATATATTTATATATGATACTATATATATATATATATATATTGGTTTATACTTTACTAAACCTTTTGTGCTTTTCCCATATTTCACACGTACATTTCAATCCTTAATAATAGTAATATTTGATAATAATAATAATAATAATAATAATTAATAATGATAATTGTGATGGTGAGCAAGATGATGACGCAATGCTATTTCTTCAACTTGGTGAGTGTTGGAATAGAAAAGGATATGTTTTCTGACTGCTGGTAGGCAGTGCGACGGCCGGTTCAGGATCATTTCCAGTGATTTACTTGATGTCTCCAAATTTCCAAATTCTCTCTCTCTCTCTCTCTCTCTCTCTCTCTCTCTCTCTCTCTGGTTTCTTTTCTTTTTGAATGATCTCTTTGGCGGTTATATTACTTCTTTCTCCGCATCATTGTTATTTTATCCATATCCGTGATATGAATTTTTCTTTGACGTATGCATTTCGTCATTGATGCTCTCTCTCTCTTTCTCTCTCTCATGTGTTTAATCCCACCAGTGTCATTGTCCGCAGAATATCATCTCTGGTCGAGTCTGCTTTTTTTCCCCCCCACTACTAAGAATAGCTCTCTCTCTCTCTCTCTTAACGTGAGTGTGTATGTTAACGTCAAGTGATGAGCTAGCAGCTTCCTTAGATGGCTGTAGGATCATTAGTAGAACATGTCGCTATTTTTAGAACCTTTGTTTTACGTAGGTGGTATAAATAGCAGTCGGATTCGTGCCATTGCACACGACTCGGTCCTTTGGAAAGAGAAAGAGAGAGAGAGAGATATAACCCGAGAGGGAAAATAAACAACGGAGTATCCGCGAGATCTCTCGACGTTCAAACGTCCTTTATTTATTTTCCCTCGCGGCTTATATCTTTATTTATGGATTTATCACGTTTCTAACTTTCGTGATTCAGTTACACGCACACACACACACATATGTATATATAATATATTATATTATATTATATTATATTATATGTATATATTATATATATATTATTATTATATATATATATATATGGAATATATATATATATGACATATATGTATATATATATATATATATATATAATGTATATATATGTATATATGTATATATAGTATTATATATATATGTATATAT
Source organism: Macrobrachium nipponense (assembly GCF_015104395.2). Taxonomy (NCBI): domain Eukaryota; kingdom Metazoa; phylum Arthropoda; class Malacostraca; order Decapoda; family Palaemonidae; genus Macrobrachium; species Macrobrachium nipponense. The sequence goes on from NC_061105.1 coordinate 29,299,078, forward strand.
ACATGACTGGTGAAAATGTTCTGTTACAACAGAATTCCATCTAATGAAAGGAGCCCATAAAAACGCTCAAAATATTGAGAGAAAATACTATATTTCAGAGACTGCTGTCTCCTCTTCCGGTAGATGAATGAAAAGAAAAAGTTACATTAAAGGTGGTATATATACCAAGAGATGCATCCACAGGTAAGCCAATTTAGGCCACTCCCACTCTCAATATTTTGGCGTTTTTATGGGCTCCTTTATTATATATATATATATCTATATATATATATATTATATATATATATATATATATATATATATGCAATACAGAGATTAAGTACATATAATGAACGGATGAATGTATGAACTTTTTATACAATGTACTTAAACGAAAGATAAGGAAAATACGTACATGCTAACACGTTCACTTATATTTACACGTAGTAAGATTCTCGCACAAATATAATAGTTGAATTACGGGAGCCTTAATGTATCCTATGTACTGCCGATTAATATGCCGGACCTTTTGATATACAAGATGTTCATAAACTTAACTGCAGCTGTAAATACTTAAACAAGGGAAGAACAAAAAATACTTCGAGAGATGAAAATATCCGACGGATACAGACAATATCCAGAGAAATAGTCGTTTACATAAGAGCACGTTTTCCACTGAATTTATAGCCTTATTCTATAAAACATTTATCAGTGTGTCCTATTTGTTTTGATATTTATGGGCGCCTTAGCGGTGGGCCTGTCAGCTTGTGGACGTAAATGTTTCCTAAATTTAGAATGCTGCTCATATGTGAAATACATGTTGCAATCCCCCTCTCTCGTATTTTTTTATATATATTTATTTAATTTTTTTTTTTTTTAATTTTTTTTTTTTTTGTACAATCCTCGTTCGAGATTACAATGGGACGTCCTTCGGCCTGTGTTGAAAGTCCTCTGTGGGTTAAGTGAGAAAGTATTGTATGGATAAAACAATTTCTAAGTACCAAATTAGAGTGATTCTAAGGTGTTATAGGCGCTCACGTCATACGGAGGCGCTGTAAGGAAACATCTCGAGAAATTTATACATTTAGGTCCTTGTAAATTGTTCCATTATGGAATTTTTAAACAAAGTATCACTTGGCAGTGACCTGTGGTTCAGATCAGGTACCTCCTGGAATAACTGCTTCCACTCACTGGGATAAAGTGTGAGTCGCAGGTACCGTTAGGAGTGCTCGGTTGTGCTTCTAAGGGTTATCTTAATTTTTATTTCTTTAGCGAAAAGACTGAAATGGGAGTGATTGAATGAGCACAGCGGAAGCAGAGCATTCCATATTCTGAGGTGAGTGGTGGGCAGGACAGATCGAAACTGCGAATGTGCGCAGCAGTTTAGAGAAAGAAAGTCTCTATAGGTGTGTCAATGCAATATCTGTAGAACAAGCAGAGCCAGTGACTTTATGGTGAAGTTGAAGTGAATCTAAGTAGAAGATAAGAAATGTGTCATTCATTAGATGTGAGCCCTATGAGTTGGTTATCAATTAGATGAATGTCGTGTGAAGACTGTTCTCGGACAAGATAGTCTGGGATCAATGATACGATTGTTATTCGGCTGGAGATACCTGTAAGATCCTGCATTTAAGCCAAAGTAATTATTCTTTTTAACCATCCTCAACTTATGCTTTTCTTGAAGTCAGCTCCGCGTTTTTTCTCACCATTTCATCAGTTTGCTATTCCATCCACTCGCACTCACAGGTTATCTAGCTGTCTCTTCCTCACCATTTTATCTTTTTGGAGAGCACTTAGGAATATTCTTTTAAAACAATAGATTTCCATTCAAGCCACCGTCCGAACATGGTATGGCATTTAAATCACCTAGCTCAACCACCCTCTTTATCTTCTTTAAACTCAGTTAGGCACGGATTAACTCAAACTAAGGCACTCTCTCTCTCTCTCTCTCTCTCTCTCTCTCTCTCTCTCTCTCTCTCTCTCTCTCTCTCTCTCTCTCTCTCTCTCTCTCTAGTATATTTTCCAAGATGCAATTTTTCCTTCAGGAATGGGTTTCACTAGAAGAGTATACGGCCTTCAGAGCAAGTCTTTTTAAGGAGGAGGTAGCCAGCCCAAAGCCCTTGATCATGACCTAGTAAATTCTGGTACTTATTTACAACTGTGTGGAATTGTGGGCAGGGTTTAGTATGGTAGCAAACTTGTTCCATGTGATCCTGAACCTGAACCCCGGACCACTAAGCCAGGGTGCAATATATATATATATATATATATATATATATATATATATATATATATATTATACATACATACACATACACACACATACATACTAGCTGACCAACCTGGCACTGCCCGGGAAAAACTGAATGAGTCATTCATTTACTTTAGAAAGGAAATAACGTGGTGTGGTTTTGATTAACATGTTTATTTAAAACAGTGAATCCTAGACAGAATTATTAATCACAGGAAGAAAAGCATTTTCAATGCTAGTATGCATACTTAACATAACAAAGGAATCAAAGAAGATGCAGGAAAGTTTTTCTAAGCGTGGCTGCAATTACAGTCTCGCTAGTTTGCATGGTCAATACGAAAATGTAGAAAACATCGTTCCCGAAACTCCACATTTCACACTAGTCCATGTTATCCCGTGGCTGGGTCTTCGCTTGGACCCGCAGTAAACATGGTACCTTGAAAGTGGGATAGGGTATGAGTTTGAAACTTAGGGAAAACCTTCCTTGGCTCAAATGAGGGCTGTGGGCACAATTTTGTATAGATTGGTTACGCAGTTCGGATTTCTATAGAGCACAATTTTATAAGTTTAGTTAGTTCAACGTTCACACACACACACACACACACCACAACACACACACACACACACATATATATATATATATATATATATATACTATATATATTGTGAAAATAAAAAAAAATACATGTGATACTAAGCCCTATCTTAGATTCCTCTGCTATTAGGTTATATATATATATATAGTATATATATATATATATATATATATATATATATATTTATATACTATATATATATATTATACAAATATATATATATATATATATATATATATATATATATATGAATTTTTATCACATCACCGTGGGTGATTCACATATATGCATCAAGCTGCAAATGTCCTTTAATATCCAATTTGCTCTACCTCGGAATTAATATATTTTCATGTATGTTCACCGAAGGGGATTTTTGTATTTGATAATGATAATGATATCAACGTGGCTAACAAGTTGTTAGCCGAATCGATAACATCAATGAAGTCCTGATTTCTCCTCTGTCCGCTGGGCGCTGGTTCGAACCCGCGGGAGGACGAAATTATTATCAACTGAAAACATCACCTTCGGTTAACATATATGAAAATATATTAAATTCCGAGGTAGAGCGAATTGGATTATTAAAGAAGGACAATCATTAATATATATATAATATATATATATAGTATATTATAATATATATATATAGATATATATATCTTGTGTTTTTTGTGTGTGTGTGTATATATATATATATATATATATATATATATATATATATATATATATATATATATATATATATATATATATATATATGATATGACATACAAAATATTCAGATTTTTATGGGATAATGCTGCCTTTACTGAGAAGGAGTCTTTTATATATATATATATATATATAATAGATATATATATAGATAGATATGATAGATATATATATATATATATTATATATATATGTGTGTGTGTGTGTGTGTGTGTGTGTGTGTGTGTGAGCCAAACGACTTAGTTGTGCATATATATTCGTAGTATTACTCGTATGAGGCTTCAGTAAGACGGGAAGGCAGGAGGTCAACTGGGGGCCACCCCATGGGTATGAAATAGAAAACAGCATATGTTGGGTGGGGCACATATGCATAAACACCCGAGTGTAGCGGATGATATCTCCTTAGTGCATCGGCACCTGAAGAAGAAGACTGTTTCTTCGAAAGCTTGTACTTTGTGAATGAAAGATTATGGAATCTAGTCCATTCGGTTTTATTGAAGCCTGATACGAGTAATATGTGTGTTATGTGTTTCTTGCATTGATATTTATACCGTAATCTAGTCATTTCTTGTGGTTCCATAGTGCTGTATATTTACGATAGCAATCTTTTTCCTCGTTGTACCTACCTGTCTTTAGTAGTAGTACTAAATATGGTGAGAGTTACCTGAAAACGAGTTTGCATTGTGCTCGTTGATTGATGCAATCTTGTGTCTGCCAATACTAGGTTATTTTACTCTATTAATGAATAGGCGTTTGTAAGATAGAGGGGTCGGCGGGCAGAGTTGACGAGGAATTTTGAGGTGAGAAAACATAAGAGCAGATATATAACGGAGAGAGAGAGAGAGAGAGAGAGAGAGAGAGAGAGAGAGTTACAAGGAGTTGCAAGGACTAGGATGTCTCCAAGACTTGTTAGTCCACCCGAGGAGACATCGTATACTCACTTATCTGTAGGATTTTGTCTAGATTTCTTTTAAAATCTTCCACACTGTTGCTGTTTGCAACTTCTGGTGGCAGTTTATTCCATGTGTTACATATCTTGTATGTAAAGAAATTCCTACAGTGTTCTCTTCAGTTCTAGTTTCCATCCATTATTTCTTGTCTGGTTGAACGTAAATAGGTTACTGTCTACTTTTGTTATGCGTTTCAGTATTTTAAATGTTTCTGATAGTTGTCCTTGCAATCGTCATGTTTCTAAGCCATACATGTTCAGGCTCTAGTCGTCTTCGGTATCCTATTTGTCTGATAGATGGAATTAACTTTGTGGCTCTTGCGTGTACTCCTTCTTATCTATTTATGTCTTTTCTTAGTGTTGGTGACCAAAACCGTTCTGCATATTCAAGATGGGGTCTAACTATTGATGCGTAGAGCTGCAGCACCGTTTCCTTGTTTCTGTATTTGAACTGCCTCCTTATATATCCCACTAGTTTTTGTGCCTTCTTTTCAGCTTTTATGCCCTGTGTTGTGGATTTTAAGTCCTTGGTGATAATGACTCCAAGGTCCTCCTCTTGTTCTACACTATTTATGTCATTCCCAAGCAGCATGTAGCTGGCATGAGGGTTGTTTGTTCCTATTTGTAACACTTTACACTTATCTACGTTAAAAGGTATTTGCCAATTTTTTGACCACTCCTATTTTCACTAGATCTGGGTCTGCTGCATTTACACCTAGTTTGGTGTCATCTGCAAATTTGGCTATCCTGCTAGTTAAGCCTACATCAGTGTCATTAATGTAAATAAAAAACGAGAGGGCCAAGGACAGAACCCTGAGGAACTCCGCTTGTTACATCTGCCCATTCTGATTCCTCACCATTTATTACGGCTGTTTTCTGTAAGTTATCCAGTCTGCTTTTTCTCCTATAATTTCTATAGCTCTAACTTTTGTCATCAGTTTCTTGTGTGAAACTTTGTCAAAAGCCTTTTGGAAAACTAAGTAGAGTATATCTATTGCAGTACTACTGTCGTAATAACAAAGCATGTTAAGAAAAAGTCCAATAGGTTTGATAGGCAGGATCTTTTTTGTCTATCACTGTGATCCACAATTTGATCTGCAATTATGGACTCAAAAATCTTGCAAACGACCGACGTTAGACAGATTGGTCTATAATTTCCCTGCTCCTCTTTTGGACCTTTTTTTGTAAACTGGGGGCACATTACCTAGTTTCCATCCTTTTAGTGCCTTTCTTTGTTCAGCACTTTTTCTTTAGAGTTTATATAGGTGAGGAACTATCTCCTCTTTTAGCTCTTTCATTTCTCTTGGATGAATCCCATCCATCCGGGCCAGGAGATTTGGACTTGTTGAGTTTGTCTATTTTCTTTTTAATGTGCTCCTCTGTAAATATTAGTTTGTGCAATGGTTCTCCCCCTTCCTATTTAATAGCAGGTTCCGATAATGAGGTAGTGTCTTCAAATGTGAATACACTAGTAAAAAAATTTATTCAATAACTGCTTTTTCCAAGGCTGAGTTCACCAGGTTACCTTTATTGGCCCTTAGGGGACTTGTGCCTTTATTTTTTTCCTTCTATTAACATGCGCAAAGAATTCTTTTGGGTTTTCTTTACAAATTGATGCAACTCTCTTATCCTCATTTATCTTTGCATTTCTTACTAATTTGTCCACCAATCTACAGAGTTCTTTATGCCTGCTTGCTTCTAGTGGTGTTGGGGGTGGGTTCATTGATTTGTGCCATCTGTCTTTCTCTTATTGTATTTTTAATTTCTCTGTTGAACCACTTAGGCTGAGGGTTGCCATTTGTTAGTATTTGCCTTAATGGTTTATATTTCTAGAGCGTTTTTCTGTGTATTTCCCATGAAGGCTACCCGGTGCTTATCTAAGCCTGTGTTCTCGTCATACTTTAGATTTGTAACGTTCTCCTTTAGATTTTTTAGGTCTTGTCGACGTAGTATAATCTCATTAGTATCTTCTCTTTTTTATGCTGAACATATATTTGAAATGAGGTAATTTTATGGTCAATTTTGCCTAGATTTGCACCTACTGAAAGGTCAGACACTAGATTATTGTCTGTTGATAGGACGATGTTTAGTATGTTGTTTCCTCTGGTAGGTTTGTCAACCCATTGGTAGAGGACTTCATTTTTTTACAAAATCTAAAAGTCTCTTTCCTTCTACGTTTGATGAGGAGGTCATCGTGTCCCAATGTACTGCTGCATTAAAATCTCCCATTATTATGCAGTTTATTGTTCATCTCTTGTCCTAGTAGCGCATACAGCTCCTCGTCGGATATTTGTGATTGGTGGGGAGGTCTGCACACTAGTATTAGAATTATCTTCTTCCCTAAACTGTTTTTATTGATGCCAATCACTTCTTGCATGGTTGAAATTTTACTTTATTGGACTGAGGTGGCCCCTAACATGTAACATAACGCCTCCACCTTTTTTTTTCTTTTTATTGTATCTATCTTTTTTGAACAATTTATATCTAGCTATCTGGAACTCCTACGAAGTCTCTTGTTGCCTCTTGTATCCATGTTTCTGTGATAACTATTATGTCTAATTCGTCACTTGCTACCAATGCTTTGAAGAGATCTACTTTATTCCGAATAGATTGTGCATTAAACTGCGCCACTCTGAGGGACTTTTCTATCTTCTCTTTTGCCCTCTGTGAAAGAGACATGTCGGGCACCTTTGTGAAGAGAGAGAGAGAGAGAGAGAGAGAGAGAGAGAGAGAGAGAGAGAGAGAGAGAGAGAGAGAGAGAATTTTAAATGACAACCGGAGAGAACAACTTTTGAAAGGCAGTCAGTTCGTCCAAAGGTTTATAATTAGCATTCTTACTGCTGTTTGTCGTGACATCTCTGTTTTGAAGCCAGTTCTCCCTGCATTCAATAGTCTTAAATTCTTGTAGCAAAGGCGATTAATTTTGCTACAGGAGGTTGTCAAAATCTACCTGTAACTTCAGGTGATCTCACTTACATCGTACTTACGTTTGTGGGTAAATTAACGTTAATGTGTCATTATTATTATTATTATTATTATTATTATTATTATTATTATTATTATTATTATTATTATTATTATTATTGTAGTAGTAGTTAACATGAACTTTTTTGTTTGTTATTGTGCATGGTATCACTGTTATTTCCAACTATACATTTACTTTTCATTATTTTCAATTTTGGTGTGAAATAGAAACCGCATCCCTTTTCAAATCGCTCATAAATGATAGGTTACTACTTTCTCACTATTATATATTATTTTTTCAAATGCGAATTCTTATATTTAATAAGAATAAAATATTGTAAACAGGCCAAGGCGGCTTCCTTAGACTAAAATGTCGTATGTAAAATAAAGAAATTGGATTGGAGAGAATAACAAAAGAATTGAATGAATAAAATGATATCAGTAAACAAGTAAATATATGAACATAAGACCACCAGTGTGAGTCAGGAAAACGAAAGCAACGGCCCTTGGCAGTTTTATTACAGCTGTGAAATGTAAGACTAACAGCATCATTAATGTTGTCAGGAATGCGTTCTAATTCTGTTGTGTCATTGTATATGAGTCATTTCTTACAAGAATGTTTGGAGCTGTCTTTTATTTATTTATTTCTGTCCATAAACGGACGGCTCTTTTTGGGCTTGTTCAGTGTGAATGTATTACATTATTTGAGTATTTTACTTCATGTCAAAAATGAAATTATTTCATGTTTGCGAAACTCCTCAGGGAACAGTGGACCTTATGCAATGTGCGGAGGTCCTGGCAAGATTCAGTTCTTGTGTGTCAAAATAGAAGGTGTCAAAAGGTAGATAACAAAAACTACGTCACATGTCAGTAGATGTTGCAAAATGCATTGCGTATAGCCGTATACCAACTCTACCTCCATCCCGTTCTTGGCTATAAACTCAGGTTAAAGTGAGAAGTATGTTCACTGATGGATATGGAAGAACTTTTCTAGATATCTATAAACAGTTGCTTGGAGAAAATCGTTTTAAAAAAACATACAACCTGTTACAGATGAACACTAAAGAAAAAAAAATGAGAAGAGAAGTGCAGCAGACATTTGTGTCCCGTATTTGTAAAGGAATAAATAAATAACGCTGCTCTTCTCTAATGAAAATATCCAAACCCCAAACTATACAGTTCATGAACACCACCATCCGTCAGTTTGAACATAGAGGGCCAAGGTGTAGGGCAGGGATAATGCTCCCGAAAACGGTCGTACAGCCGCTCTTTCACGCTCACATTTTTACATAGAATTACAATAACGTGCGCTCGAGGGCCATTCATAACTCTGCTCAGTCGTATACCATAGTAAAGGGAGCCCTTTAAACATCTGACGTCAATCTTAAACTCGCTTAAAAGTTTCACTCAGACTAATACATCAGGTCCTTCCCCAAGGGCCGCTGCTGTTGCTGCACCCCTTTTTCGCTGTTTTCCTTCTGATGGGGAAGTCTCTCTCTCTCTCTCTCTCTCTCTCTCTCTCTCTCTCTCTCTCTCTCTCTCTCTCTCTCAGTTATAAGAAATGTATTTATGTAAGTACTTGAATGTACTATTTTTTTAATGTTTATAAATATATTATATATATATATATATATATATATATATATTTCTTTAATTATTTAAGAATACCGCAGAGAGCTAAAATAAATGAAATCTTGGCAAGGTTTGAAAGCTTTTATAATAAACTTTAGGTGGCTACTGTTAACACATTTTAATCACTATATTTAAAGGCCAACTTGGGTACATACCTGAAAATCGTCTTTTTCTAGTATCTTGAAATTCCTGTGAACTAAAATTATCTTCGTTGAGAAAATCGCGATCATGGGGACAGTCTTGGACCGGTTTGTCCGCCCCGTAATATTCGCATTCGAAGTTTTGGATTTTCTGCCCTCCACTTCCTTTCGTGAAACACTTATAACTATATATATTTTTTTTATAAGGCTAAGCCTTTTTTTTCTGACGGGCATGACACGTCATGTTTCTGAATCACTGAAAAAATATCTATTTATTTGCAAACTGTCGTCTTATGAGTGTTACTTTTGATTTTTATCTTCTTATATAACATATCCACGCCGCAAAGGTGGATACATACAGGGTTAAAACCCCAGGGGGCTCACTGTCCAGGAGAGATCCCAGAAATCCAACAAATAAAGACAAAAGAGCAAAAATTGATTTTGTATCGACACTTTTTCTGACCGACAGCTGTAGTATGAACAAATAAATCCACGTCAAAACCTTTAGTAAGATTGTGCCAATAAGGTTCCTCGAAAATAGAGGGAAGGGACTGAAACGTTTATTTCTCTGCAGAGAGAGAGAGAGAGAGAGAGAGAGAGAGAGAGAGAGAGAGAGAGAGAGAGAGAGAGAGAGATGGGGTTTAGGGTGCGTATGAGCTATGGGGTAATAGGATGCAGTGTAAGACTGTGTTAATAGGACCTGAAAAACAAATCGAATAGTTTACCCTCTATATCAATGTAATGCTGTAAATTATAGATAACATTGATGCTGAAAGAAAAACTTGAAATCTGTAAGACAAGGCAAAATGTAACTTCTCTTTTTCCACAAATGGAAACACGTTTTAGAAGACGAGGTATATGAATGTGTAAATCTATAATATTAATGATAGGTCTCGCAATGTATAGTTCTGTATAATCTGTACTGAAAGGAAACAGAGTAACAGTTTAAATCTACTCATGCATTCTTGTCTTTTTCAAGCGACGTTAGTCATGAGCTTCCAAAGGTCTCCATAGCGGCCAGATTGGAATGATTGGTCGTTGCCGTTGAAAATATTGGAATGGAGAAGAAATAAACGACATGAAAAGCGTAGGCCTTGAATTGTCTTAAGAGTAATTGGTGTAGCCAAAGTATATAGAATAAGGGCCCTTATTTATTCTATATACCTTGGGTGTAGCGTGCCCCCTTTCTCTGCTTCTCGACTGCATTTTATTTGCTCGGTAAAAGTATGACAATATATCAGTGCATTGATTAACAAGATGGAAATGAAAGTTGTGGGGTGAATAAGATGCGATATGCAATCTACATCTCTCAGAGACTTCAACAGGAAACGACAACAAATCCAAATTGACCTATAACTAACCCTTACTAGAACTTCGTTCCTGACACCGGTGGAAGATTCTTCTCTTGTTTGGATGGTAATAACCTTACGGGATTATTTGGCTTTTTGCACAAGATGCTGGAGAAGACGCCTTCACTTGTCCTAACAATTATTGTCTTTATATTATGAGTTAGTTATTGACGGAAAATGAATTTCCATTATCATTGCTGTTTTAGGGTGGATTTATTAATTATCTGAGCTCAGGGCTTCTCCAATTTGTGTACCTATATATACCTTCTTTAATATTTAATTTTCATGTAAATTTGAATCTTTGTTGTCGATTTTATGTGTTCATATTTCATCATTTTTTTTTACTCTCGTTCATAGTAGACAGTGATGCATTTGTATGCAGTCTATTTGGTTTTTAAACTAAAATCTCCTTGTGGTTTCCCTGCCAAATATGGACATTTCACTGTGAGGGAGATTTTACTCGTTCCATTAGAATATGTTCACAATATCTGTGATCAGTATTCCACTGTGCTGTTGATAAGATTGTTATCATTATAGAATTTAGGGATCAGCCGGCGCCAAAAATGCTGTCTTAGTTTGCGACCAGTTGTGGTGAACTTTCTTCATTGGGCGATTAGTTCAGAATTTCTTCTGCATTGGCAGTCCTTTTCAAGAAAATCCCACCTTTCTGTGCTTTAATCTACTGATACAAATTCTTAACTGATAAAAATTCTTTGAAGGATTAAACCTGCTCGTGAGCGGCAGAGGAGAGAAGAGAGAGAGAGAGAGAGAGAGAGAGAGAGAGAGAGAGAGAGAGAATTGCACTGGTGCACATTGTATGAGAGGTTGAACATGTGGACATTATGATCTCCTCCCATGTCCCCTCTCCGACCGAGCCAGGACTATGTAGGCATAGGCTGCTAATGACTCAGAAGGCAGACTTGAGTATTCCCCCAAACCCCCGATCTTTGCTGGTAAGGTCGTGTGAAATCCATCTTGTCGCGAGTGGGACTTGAACTGGGGACCGCCAAAGTGTGAAGCCCAGGTGAAACTGAACTACACACTCCTGAAGTAATGGGTTAGTGACAAGTTTTCATCCGTAATGAAAAGCAGATAAATGTTCTTTATTTTATGGTGACCAGTTAAAGCAAATCTTTTCTTGTATGGTGATCAGTAAAGGAAAATTATCTTTATCATTTCTGGGTGTTGTAAACACTGGTGATATGGTTTAGTGAGATAAGAACAGCATTTGCCCACAAAGAACCCGGGCAAGCTTGGAGCAGGATTGAAAGCTTTAGAACTCTAAAGCACCTTTCCCAAGTCAGCTAAGTGCCCAAAGGGAGCGCCTTTGGGAGAGAGATTACCTCTAAATGGCAGATGAGTCTCTTGGTTGGGGTACAGATAGAAGTATATACAAGGGAAAGAGCTCTAGTGAAAGGTTGTGAGCCTTTTGCGTGAAGAAATTGCAGCTTAAATGGATGATACACTTTGTCTCCTGAGCCTATTGGCAACCACACAGTCACATCAGGAAAGAAAAACATTTGCATCATGGCAGCTGGGGGTGGTTTGAAATTCACCAAATGGCAGGGGCATGGGGTTTGCGGGCCCATGCTTATAATAATTTGGCAGGAATAGGAGAAACAAAATGCCACATATTGAGGTTATGAGTGTGGAAACGGTGCAGGAGAAAAGCAATGTATGATTGTTGATTGACCATAAGTAAAAACAGGGAGTGTGATAAGAAGGAAACGAGAAGGGCATAATTATCAGGTAAAAGTGGATGAAAAATGGGATAAGTGTAGACTTGGGAAAGGATGCAGTAATGTTGAAAATTCCACGAGGATATGTAATCAGCAGAGGAGTCCATGTGGTTTTTCGGGAGGATTCCAATGAAAGGTATGGGGAACAAAATTATTTGAGGTACAGTTACTAGATAGAAGGGAATGTTGTATACAGAAATACGAGAGGATGAATAGAATCAAGAGGTGAGAATTCTTTCACAAATGCTCCTCAAAATAACATGCGAATGCAGAGCTTGTGAAGTGAATGTATTCTCTTAGGCCATTAGAGGATGTTGAAGGTTTGCTAGGGTAAATTTAACTGTGCTTGTAGATGTGATTGTTGAGGATATAAGAAGGGCAAGTAAGAGGCTGAAGACTGGAAAAACCATATGCTTTATTGCAGTGTTGCAAGTGATTGAGGGCTGGCTAAGGTCTGTAAGGTATTGTTACGAACCCCAAGAGGTCCGCTCCAGGTTCGATATTAAATAAACAAAAAGAATTCTACACCAACAGGGGATACGAATATAGAAAGATACACAAACAGAACAAAAGCTTATTTACAAGCTTACTAACAAAGATAAATGCAGAATGGTTTCTCCTATTTACTTAACAAAAGTAAAATCTTACGATGCGTGAACTGGGGAAACAGTGAGGTAATGAAAATACTTGCAGGCCAGTTTTGCAGCTGTCGGAAATTAATGCTCGAAGCGGTGGCTTCACAAAAGAACTGTAATTTCAGACATCTTATCGACTCCATATTGCAGAAAACAATGTCTATTCTTGATACTCAAAAGGGCAGGAACTCCTCGAAACCTCTTGTAGAACGTTTCTTCTCTGAAGGCTTGCTCAACGTCGAAATATCTCAGTCATCCACTCCCTGACGACGACTTGACCAGATTTCAATCAAACTCTCAATCGCCTTTTTCCTCTCTTATCCTTTGTCTGTTCCTTCTTCTCTTATCTCTCTCTGATGATCTCTGTTCTCTGCTGGTCTCTAACTGATGATTTCTGATACTTCGTCAGTCGTATATATACGGCAATCTGGGGGCGGGCCCTACCTGCGAACATCACAGGCTCCCGAGATGACAAAAACGTCTTAGAAAGATCTCAACGAAATGTTGCATCAGAAATCGCGGCGTTTCTCACGACACGTCGGCGCCTGTTGAGTTCCATAGTACATCTGGCGATTCTCGAACCATCATGAGAACATGCGCCTCCAGCACATGCACGGATGCATCCTGGCTGCAGACCTTCTCGAAGAAGATGCATTTTCCTTTCCTTTAACTTATAATTCTTCGCTATAAAGCGATTACCATGACAGGTATCTTAATGAGGAAAGGCGTCCAAGGGTTCAGCGAAAGTCATATTTCCTTTCTATATGGATGAGGGTGAGAGAGAAAGGTGTATGGTAAGTTTAATTCAGAAAGTAAGACATATAAGAGAATGATAATTAGGTCAATACAGTGCGGTTTTTGACAATGAAGAGGGTGTTTGGATTAAGTGTAGATAGGAAGTCAAGAGAAGAGCTGACATTTATCTGGAAAAAGCATATGATGGACTTTGTAGAAGGCAGTGTATATGTTTTAGGGTGTAAGGAGGTGAAAAGTGTGCTAGAACATATGGATGGGCAAGTGACTGGTGGAGTTTTAAAGGAAGATGGAACAATATGATCAAAATACAGTGTGTGTGTGTGCAAGCATTTGGGGGGGAAGAAACTTGGGGTATCTATTGAAGGCAGGGTTGGCAAGTTATGAAGGGATTGCTGAGCCAACTCTTAACTTATGGCAGAGGTTTGGGTGATGAATGCAGAGAAAGGAAAGAAAGAAAGAATTAGGGTTTGAAGCTGTAGAGATGGTGGGTTGTTCATCTTGGTAGCCTTAGAGGGCGAAGAATGTAGAGATTTGCAGATGTGGTAAAAGGTTAGTGTCTATAGGTAAAAGGATAGATTAGAGTATTATTAAGTAGTTTGAGTATACAGATTTTAAATGTGAGGAAGAATGAGAGGGGGGGGGGGACAAGATACTTTTGGATGATAAGAGTGGAAGAAGCAATGGGAAGGTAGGAAGTTCAAGGTTGCTTGGAGGATAGATTAAATGCGCTATTTCTGTGGGTGTCGAGGCACTGCTGATGAACCTTCTGTATAATTGTATGGATTGGATGATAATGTAGAAGTTTCCTACCTGGGGTTCATTCACCATTTAGCGATTGAAGTATGAACGGAGTATTGACCTTTGTAGTGGGTTTTCTCTGGATCCACTCCTCTTGAGAAACGACTTGGGCAGCCTAGTTTAGGAGCCAGTGAGAGATATAGACTGCATAAGCTGTGTAGCTTGGAACACTCGTCGAGTCCTATTAAAAAACTAAACCCGGTACTGTTCTACTGTGTAAAGCGATATCCGTTGAGAGTCCAAGACGACCGGGTACGACAGTTTGAGATATCTTGCTCGTACATCAGGAAATAGGGGGTGTCCCTAACCAAGCGGTAAAAAGCGGTGTCATACCAGCTCAGCCGTCTGCACCAGATACGGACATGACGTCGGGTGATCCTCAACTAGGTGTCTTAAGATATTGATTGCTTCACGATTATGGGACTCAACTAGCCCAGTTTTAAAACATTGCATATATATATATATATATATATATATAATATATATATCTATATAATAATATATATATATATATATATATAGACACATACTATATTATACACGCATATATGTGCAATATATATATATATATATATATATACATTATATATATATATATATATATATATATATAAATATATATAAAAATAAAATGAGCGTATTGAAGTTAATAACACGTATTTCATAATGGGTCTTACTTTAAGTTTTTTATGAAGTACGGCGCAGTAAT
>NC_061105.1:29319282-29371782 GCF_015104395.2 Macrobrachium nipponense
ACTAATATTACATCGGTTTTACAGGAAAATCACCTCCCCAGATATTAATACAACATAAACGGTCAGTTAGGTACGGACAGCAAAGCTCAGCTATTTTTAAACCATATAAATAACCATAACCACAGAATAAACTTGAATTTGTCGCATATAATTTATAGCAGCAAATGTTGGTGCAAAAGCCAGCTGATAAGAGTTAGCGTTGATTAAACAAAGACAGGTAATGAACATCTCCAAGGTGCCTGGACTCAGATATCATAAGATAAAATCTTCCTTCAGCCAGCGATGAAGATTAGAGAGAAATTATTAGTGGGGTGACCTAGTACTAAAACGCTTACCTGTGGATGGATCTCTTGGTGTAAATACCGCCTTCTCTGTAACTTTTCTCATTCATTACCTATCTGAAGAGAGACATCAGTCTATGAAATATACTTTCTATATTTTGGGGTTTTTGTGTGCTTCTTTTATTAGATGGAATTCTGTTAACAGATCATTTTTTCATATATATATATATGATATATATATATATAATATATATAATATATATATATATATATATATTATGATATATATATGTTTATATATATATGCAAATATATTCATATCTAATCCTTCCATCTCCTCTGACCGGGTGCCAAGTACCCCCAACTGACTCTCCCAGGAGGCAGGAAGCCACGAAACTCGTGTCTAGTATAAATGTTGTTAGTTTATGTGTATTTGCTTATGCGGCTCTTCCAGACAGTAAGGCTTGTGACATGGCTGTAAGGTTAGGTAGATGTTTTTTTTTACTAGTTTTCGGTCTAGTCCTCTTGTGTTTTTGCCTTTGTTTACTTGTCTGATTGTGTGTGTTACTGTTATTTCTGCGCTTTAGTGTGAGTACTCTTGCGTCTTGGCGTGTTTGTTCCTTTTCTCAATTTGTTTTGCGCCTTTTATTTTGAGTGTGTGCTTGGGTGTATGTCATAAATGTCATTCTTGATCCTTCGTGTCGCTTTGTTTGCGGTTGGTGTGCGTTCGTGAATGTATGTGCTTGCTTTGCATGAGTGCTTTTATGTGTTTGTAAATGGAGCAGTGAATGTATGCGTGTGTTTGCTTTGCGTGTGTCTGGGATTAAATAACGTTGTGGGTTTACATGCTTGGACTTGTTACATCTAAATTTGTGTGGTTTTTGTTTGTGTGCTTTGTTTATTTGTCTTGTGCGTTTGTCATGTCTGTTTGAGGAGTGCATCTCTAATCTTCCCCCGGAGGAAGACCTGGAGAAAACTGGATAGCCGGAGTGGGCCAGGTTTTGGAATGGAAGGCCCTTAATATCTTGAGAGCGAGAGCAGGCAGGCGTGCGAGACCAGGCCAGTTGGTGAAGTCTGTGTAGGGGAGTTGGACGGTCTGCTAATGAACCTTTTTTGAATCTGTGTGAAATGGCGAATTTTGTGAGAGGCTTTGGGGCAGGGTGTTTATCATCCAGGCTTCAACCGGCAAAGTGAGGACGCATCGGTGACCCTGGTCTTTGTTTCCCCTCATTCACGTGAACCTTGTCATTACATATTAAATTCGAAAAAAAAATCGCATGAATGTGAGTGTGCGCTTCCCTATGTTTTTTGTGTCTGTCTTGCTGTGCCTGCGCACAGAATATGTACGTTTACCCACGTGTGCTTCGTTCATATGCTTGCGGGATTGAGGAGAGAGAAATGCATTTAGATACGAAAAGAGAGAAGCTGCTTGACACTTTTATGAAGCCTTGCATATTTGCATATTTACGAGCCGTGCATTCGAATGAGCCCATGCATGCGATTATGTTAATTGAGATTTACGGCTTAATTAGGTCACATTAGTGGCTATTAAAAGCGAATAAAATGATAATGCGTTGGGACTTACGTGTGTCTTTTTCTTTTCTTTTTTCGGGAGTGAGATATTCAGCAGTAGAAATGTTCTTGTGTCCCTTTTCCTTGGTCGTTAAGTGTATAAATTTTATTTATATATATATATATCTATATATATATATATATATATATATAAATATACTATATATATATATATATATATATATATCATTACTAATAATATATATAGATCTCGTACACAATTGTTGTATGCATTAATACAATTACTAACAGGACATCATTGAAAGTGGATGGTATCTAGTGGAGATATTTATTCAAAAATAGTTACAAGATTTCTAGGACTAACAGTCCTCATTGTCAGCTATCCATCGAATCCATTCTACGGAAACTTGGTACTTGACAGTGAGGGCTGTTAATCCTGGGAAGCTTGTATCCATTGTTGAATATCTGCGCTAGATACAACCCACTTTTAATGAGGTCCTGTCAGTAATATACTTACACACAAATGCCCATATACATACATAATTACACATATATATTTATATATGTAATTTACTGTACACATAAAGTTCTTAGAAATTGTATCGAATTTATGTGGCATGAAATAGTACCCACTAAAGTAGTCTGTGCTTTTTATCATTAAAACATGATTATCGTAATGGAAAAGTTTTGGATATCTTGGTACTATTTCTAGATGTCATTGTTATCCCGTTTCTTCAAGAAAACTGTTTTCATTTCTTATTTGCTTTAATACTTTTGGGATTAAAAAAAAGTCTTGTATAGTTTGAACGGTAAATGGAATAGGTCAGGACTAAGCGGAAGATGTAGGTATGCGTTTGTTATTGTAATTGTACGGGTAATTGGATTATATAAATATTACGGTACAATTTAGCTATAGGACTCCATGTGCAGTGTATGCAAACGTACTACATATGGAAAGGTAGAATATAAAAGGTTGACATTAACGTAGTTTTGATATAAGGAATAAGCAAATGTAAGGGTTCCACTTGCCGGAGTTTAGACTTGAAAGTACTTCCAGGAAAATGCTGGGTGCTTCTCCGATTCCTATCCGATCTTCGGGTGAAACCACGGTGCTCTCTGCAAACTACAACGCATCCACAGAGCATAGATTTCTCCCTTCAGGATTGAAGTAACCACTTCTTTGTCCCGCATCCCATACTGCACAAAAGGCCATTGACATCCTTTCTTGAATATTTGTTGGCACTGCCTGACAACCAGTTTATTCCAAATATTTAATTGATGCTTTCAACCAAATATCAGGTTTTCTCTAATTAATTGGTACTTCCAGATGGACGACAGGTTGTTTCTAACTAGTTACGTCTGTACTCCAAGCAAACCGATAACTAAAGATAAATGCCTGGAGCTTTTAGTATTAGCAATGCATTTGGAAAGTATATGTTATATTGTATATACATGTTTCTCTTAGTTTATCTTTGATTTTTTTTTATCCTCCTCCCATATTTATCCTTAATTTTTCCTTCCTTCTTTTCCAGGTGAGTTGCGTATGGCAGGAGAACGTCATTAACAAGTGAGTTTCAAATATTACCTTTGATATCATTTTTTTATCTATCGATATTAATGATTTCCGTTTCGGTGACATTTCTCCTTAACCCAAACGTGGGTATTTCTCCGTGTTTATGGTATTCGTCCCCTAAGTCTCCCTCATTTCAGTGGTGTCCTAACAAGTACAGGATATTAAATGACACGACCTTTCGACATTTCTTTTAAGAGGTATTGTATCTGATTTCCTCCACCAAGTGCTAGATTGGATGGTTGTCCATGTGGATAAGAAAGACCTGAGACAGGCCTTTGAAGAGAAGCTAGATGAAAAACGACCCAGGGTAAAAGATACCCCAGTGAAGGGTTAGTAAGGGGTGCAAAATTCTTGGATGCGATCAGTGGTCAGCAGAGAGATCTTGTAAGTATAGGAAAATAGTGAGGAGGAGTAGTCGCTGGAGGATAACAGGAAGGAATCTGTCTACAGTATCAAAAAGATGATTAAGAAAGAAGCTTCATAAAAAAAGTAGGGGCGTAACGAGAATGGCGAGGAAGAAGGAGAATCAATGGAAACCAGAGATTGAAGAGATGAACGTCAGCAGCCATTTTGGGAGTGTAATATTGGCTTATGTGTAAAGGTATTTGCGAGTAAATATGATTTAGTTTGTTAAATAGAATGCCAAATCGCAGAAAAAGTAAAACTTAAAAGGTAGAAGCAGCAGTGCCAAAATGATAGGAAGAGAGAGGAGTATCAGTGTAAGCAAAGGCGGTCTGTACAAGACGATTGTTGAACCAACACTCCTTTGTGGATTTGAAGCGTGGACATTAAAATGTGAAAGAGGTTAGAAAGTTGTAGTATGTTAAGATGAACAGATATGGTATATGTGAATAATGTGGTATAATAGCTTTAAGGGTTGCAAGGATGAGAGATGTAGATAGAAAGAAGAGGCCGTATGAAAGGTACTGTGGTTGAAAAGACGGGTGACCGTATTTTGAGATGATATGATCACCTAATGAAAATTGAGGACTATAGGTTGGTTGAAAAATGGATCATGGGGAACAATCAGGAGGACGGAAAAGGAGGAGACCAAGAAATATTGGCTGGTTATGGAACGGAAGGGCCGGGTCCTTCAGGAGCGCTTCAGTGGATGCCGGTTGGAAGTGTGTGAAAGACCTGGCAACATCCACACGCTACAGGGGATCAATATATATATATATAATTATATTATTATATAGATATTATATAATAATCTATATATATAATATATATATATCTAGAAAGAGAGAGATGAGAGAGAGAGAGAGAGAGAGAGAGAGAGAGAGAGAGAGAGAGAGGTATATGGAGCTTTTGTGGTTTGGGATTTTCATAGGTTGGCTATTGTCCATGATTCGACAATGACATGCAACAGGGTTTTTTTTTCATTTATTATAGGAATTGGCTTTAAATTATATATATATATATATGTATATGTGTATGCGTATATGTATGTATGTTTAATATTTTCCTTTTAGTCACATTCATCAGTTCTGTGGATTGCAATAGCTATTGTGAACTCTTGATCGTTTGTTAACTATTCCCAGGGATAAGCTTTCCTCGGAAATTCTTTAGGTCCAGAAATTATGAAATAAATTCGCTCTCTCAGATGTAATTAAAACTCGTGCTAGTTATAAAGATAAGATTTTATATAGGTTCTAGTATAAATGTCTTTGTGAATTTGCGTGATAAATGTTTAGCAAGAAAAGTCTCATCATAATTTTCTTTCAGATTTTAAAGCTGACACAGAAAATGCTGTCAATATTAAATAGTTTTGAAAACATTTTAAGTATTATCTTTATTAATTGGAACATATCAAGGATGGAAGACCCACTGTTGGATGTTAATCAGGGATTTTGGCTAGGGTATTTGGGTAGGTAAATCCCTAGTTAATGTCCAACAAAAGACAATCCTCAAAGACACTGGAGTATATGAGATCCCATGCCTGGACTGTGACCAATCTTACATCAGTTTTACAGGAAAATCACTAGCCCAGAGATTAATACATAAATGGTCATTTAGGTATGGACAACAGAGCTCAGCTAATATTAACCATATAAATAACCATAACCACAGAATAAACTGGAATTTGTCACATATAATTTATAGCAGCAAATGTCGGTACAAAAGCCAGATGCTAGAGTCAGCATTGATTAAACAATGACAGGTAATGAACATCTCAAAGGGCACCTGGGATTCAGATATCATAGATAAAATCTTTCTCCAACCAATGCTTAAGAAGAAAAAGCGGAATTATCAATGGGAGTGACCCAGTACTAAAATGGCTACCTGTGGATGGATCTTATTATATAAGTAGTCTTTTCTGTAACTTCTTATGATATAAGTAGTCTTTTCTGTAACTTTTCTTATTCATTACCTACCTGAGGAAAGAGACAGCACTCTGAAATTCAGTACTTAACTTTCTATATTTTGGCGCTTGTATGGACTCTTTTTATTAGATTAAAGTAAAAAGTACAAGGTAGAATGTGGGGCCCAGTTGACATAGACAAACAAAAAAAAAAAAAAAAAAAAAAAAAAAAAAAAAATTGGTGTCTCTCACATAGGACGCAACGTTGTAGGTAAAGTTAAAGATGTATTTCTGTCATTACTGGTAGCTTCATTGTAGGCAATGTTAAGGACTTTGGGCCAACGGCAATAGGTTCAGTTAATTAGGGGGTTTATCAACCCCCCTCCCCCCATAGGTTACGGTAGGATGTAAATCAGACGTTGGGCATTCAACCTTTACCCATTTCTCTTTTATTGTGGCGCTAGAGCAAAACTGTAAATACTGCACACACAAGAAAAAAAATGCTTGGTGTTACGATTAATCATTATTTTATTTTTTCGTGTCATTTAATTTTCCTCCATTACACTTGACTTCACCTCCCGCCTTCTTCCTTATCTATTTTCACTCTAACTTCATTCCAATAATTGAAATCAGACGTGAAGATTAGCACATCGTTTTATTCATTCTCTTATTCAGTTTTTTTTATACGGTTTTCGTCCATTTAACCCTTAAATTAACAGAACGCTGAGGCTAATGCATACTGGTTGAACCTCTCTCTCTCTCTCTCTCTCTCTCTCTCTCTCTCTCTCTCTCTCTCTCTCTCTCTCTCTCCAAGGCACAATTAGTTATTTATTGATTATAAAGCAGAGAGAGATAGGAGGAGACTCGCCCAGTGATAAGCACTTTGAAAATCACTGCGTCATAAGAATAAAGGTTAGCTTAGCTTGTGTGTGTTTGTTCGTGTATACATGCTTGTTCTGAATTGCATTTTCTCCTCTTTCTTCCCCCTCCCCTCCTCCCCCTAATTCCCTTATTTGGCTTTAGCCAATGGAAATCATTCGACTGGGTCACAGAGGTAGATGATATTGAAAATTCTCTCTCTCTCTCTCTCTCTCTCTCTCTCTGTGCAAGATTAGTCCTGGGTATCCTGTATATACGTGCGCATATATATATATATATATATATATATATATATATATATATATATATATATATATATATATATATATATATATATATATATATATATCTATATATATATCTTTTGATTAAAAGGCTATTAGAGGACAATGTTTGTGTGGATGAGAATATGAAAATTACTAAAAGCTTGTTTGTCTGCTAAAGAGTAATTTCACGAGTTTAAAATTAAATTACAGAGAGAGAGAGAGAGAGAGAGAAGGAGAGAGACTCGATTTCTCACGCATATTCACAGTATACTGTTGATTGTGGAAAAAAATCATTTTTTGCGTAGGCCCATACCTTTTTACAGCGTTGTCTACGTCTCGTGCGAATCTTGCCTTACACAAGTAGGAGTGACAATGTGTACCAGTTCCACTCCCGACGGGCCTGCTATTTCGCGGCACCCCGACAAAGTGAGTGTGTTGTGTGTGTGTGATTTTTTTCATGGTTTGTGGCGCTTGGAAACGTCGCTGTTCAGAAGTCCATTTATGGAATGGCAGGAATGCTGTCACCTGAGAGATAAGTTCTTGTGTGGAATGACGGAAATGTCGGCTCCCATGAGGTATGTATGTTTATGGAATAACATGGATGCCATTGCAGAGTTTTATCCCTTCCATTTCTCTTACTGAGCCCATTATTGGAATGAGCACTATTATTGAGGCATTCCAGTGTACAATATATACGCGGCTGAATGCTTTTGTGCTCATATATATATATATATATATATATATATATGTGTGTGTGTATGTATGTGCGTGCGTGTGTGTGTATGTATGGATGTATGTGTGTGTGCGTGCGTGGTTATGGACACTTCAACTAATATTTATCGATACAGTCGTTGCACTGATCTGACATTTCCAAATTGAAACCTAACCTACCAAATGGTGTTAGATAAACGCCTTTTTTTTTCTTTTTAAGTTCCCAAATAATAGACCAATGTGTTCGTGCATCAGTGCGTGTTTATGAGTTGGGGCAACGACGGGATTCTCTCTCTCTCTCTCTCTCTCTCTCTCTCTCTCTCTCTCTCTCTCTGGCTCGTGCGCGCGCCCGGTTCAAACTCCGCCAGACAGTAGAAATAAATTCCTACGGCATCTGACAGTAGTGGGGCTCCTCTACTCCTAACGGATTATGAAGCGGTCTTTAAACCTCTCTCTCTCTCTCTCTCTCTCTCTCTCTCTCTCTCTCTCTCTCTCTCTCTCTCTCTCCACATTCCGCTATTGTTATGCTATGATAAGGAGCAGACTTTTTGAGGTACCGATGGATACAGGATCTGTGTCAAACTCAAGAAGGTGTTACGGTTCTTTTTCTTTGGAAATCGTGAATATATTCATTGACTGATTGTGCGGTTCCTCTTTAACGGGGGATTTCCAATATCTCCGGTAATGGCCAATGTAAATCTATACATATGTATTTATGCATGCTTGCATATATGGAAAATTTTGTAATAATCAAAATATAAAAATGAAATAATCTATTTTCATGTTTGGTTTGATATATGTTCAGTATCTCTCTCTCTACTCTCTCTCTCTCTCTCTCTCTCTCTCTCTCTCTCCACACAGCCATAAGCACTTACAGAATAGCATCGTTATCACATAGAAAACCTGCTGGCCATGTGCCCGGGTCATACCCTTTTAAAAGTGTTCCCAAGTCCCCCACAGTGCCCAGACTGGACCGAAGAGTAGCATGAAGCCAGTACCCGACCTCCTACAACCTCTGCGACTACTACTACTACTACTGCTACTGCTACGTCCGCCAGGGGGCACATATACCCGGGGGTGTGTGATCTCCTCCTTTTACGGGCTGCTCTGTGAGCAAGAGCCCGTGCTGGCACAAGGCCAGCTTAATCTTAAACAACAACGATCTCCTCCATATAACCTGTTGCCGGAGAGGGGTCGCCTGTTGCTGTGGCTGCTTGTTCGGGCGTTTGCCTTCTCGAATTCGACTTTTCCTGCTGCCCCGTCTGCGTCTACCGGCGGCGGCTCCTCCTCCTCCGAACACATACATATACTGGAGCGCTTTGCTTCTTCTGCTGCTTATGCTTACTGTGGTGTTCCATTCGGAGAGAAATTTTGCAGTTCGTTCTTAGATGTATATATATAGAAACGCACACGCTCTCTCTCTCTCTCTCTCTCTCTCTCTCTCTCTCTCTCTCTCTCTCTCATGCTAGCATTAGGAGTGTTACTGAAGTTTATGTGGCATCCTGATATAATAATAATAATAATAATAATAATAATAATAATAATAATAATTATTATTATTATTTTATTATTATTATTATTATTATAAATAAAAACATTTAAACGATGTTTGTGATCTCCTCCTCCCCCTCCTCCCTCCACCTCCTTGCCCTTATTTAGTAATGATTCAGCGAGTGTTGTCAACAGGTTGTTTATTGAAGGTATGGCAAATATGTCACACAGCTGATGGCAGGAAGGAGTGATAGATAGATAGATAGATAGATAGATAGATAGATTTGATAGATATTGGAAAAAGTAATAGGAATAATGAGAGGCAAATGCGAGTTTAACACACACACACACACACACACACACACACACACACACACATATATATATACATATATATATATATATATATATATATATATATATATATATATATATATATATATATATAAAAGGTATAAGCCACGAATTTCTTTCGTGGCTTATACCTTTTATTTATGGATATATCACGTTCCAAAACTTTCGTGATTCAGTTATACATACATACATATATATATATATATATATATATATATATATATATATATATATATATATATATATTTATATATATATATATATTAATATATATATATATATACATACACACATTATTATTATTATATTAATGTGAGTGTGTGTGTGTGTGTGTGTTTTCGTATGTGGGAAGTCATGTTAGTTGAATGAATTTGATTGAATGACGGGGCCACAGCTTTAGTGGGTACGAATGAGAGAGTGGTTCCTTTCATTCATTTATTCACCTTTCTTCTTCATCGTATTCTTCTTGTTTCTGGATGTTCTTCGTTTGTGTGTGTGTGTGTGTGTTATTTTTTCCCCCCTTTCTCAGACTGGTTTATGTGTTTGGTACATTGAGTGTATCATTTTTTCACTGCTGGGTTTATAATTATTTTATATCTTTCTTTTCGTTGTTGTTTTATTTATGATTTCTTTTTTTCTCTTTTGTGCGCCGTTTTTCACAGTAACATTTATTTTTGAGATGTTTGTATTGTATAATTACTTGATGTATTGAGGCGAGAGCATAATTATGTTAGTATGATTTTTCTCACCCACTTATTTTCCCCCAGCTCTATATTTACTATACAATTTTGTTTCTGCCATTACAGATCCACACTTAGGAATCATCTTGTTTCCTTAAAAAGGCGAGTCTTTGCAATCCGAATAGAAATAAATGCTGTTAATTAGGTTTAATATAACAGTTTTGTTGATAGTTATCTAGACGATTCACCAGCTAAAGCCAAAGGTATTAATGTTAAATGCTCATCCTAACCTCAGTGATAACGCGATTTATTGAATAGTTCCAGGACCTTGGGATTTTTTTGTCCCCTGAATAGAAGTAAGACGGAGGCAAACTTTTTCCAAAAGTAACTTCTCTCTCTCTCTCTCTCTCTCTCTCTCTCTCTCTCTCTCTCTCTCTCTCTCTCTCTCTCTCTCTCTCCCCACTTGTTGACTGTCTTGGGAAATTTTGTCAGAGAATACCGAGATCCTTCTTCATTCAAAATGTTACTTTTGTACTGTCATGACTGGAGAAGATGAGAGAACGTTTGTGTTTAACGCGCCGCTCATCCTGGATAGGTAACAGGGACAGAAACGTTGGTGTGACCCCAGGTTTCACTGCTTGATTTGGCATTTGGATGTAGCAGGCAAGGAGACTTTTATATGACACCTGTTATCCGTCATAGATGTAGGATTAGAGGAAACGTTGCACGGCACTTCTTGAGTAACGTGTACTTCATAAGAAGTTTGTGTTACCTACCGTACATCTTTCACACGAGCACAATAAATGTTGAAAAAGAATGTGGTTCCCGTAAATAAATGCTTCTTGAAATGATAGTTTGTGGTTCCGAGTTGTATTTTACCTGGTGTCTGTCTCGAAAGCAACCTGACAAGACGGTTTGTGGTCCTTCATTTGTAAGGAAAGGCTTTGTAGCTCCTGCTTTCCATGTGAGTGCAATGGAAGTTACGACCCAACATGAAATATTTGTTCCGTCGTGGATCATCGTAACCTCAAATAAACCCTTTAATTGATACCTGTCGTCCAAACTGAAGGCGAAAAGGGAAGAAACGTCTGCCTGGTACTTGGTGTCCATTGCGGCCTGCAAAGGGAATCTTATATGAGAAAAATGATTAATATTACATCCTATTTTATTACCCTCTACCCCTCCCCTTCTCTCTCTCTCTCTCTCTCTCTCTCTCTCTCTCTCTCTCTCTCTCTCTCTCTCTCTCATACACACACACCTGAATTACGTTCCCCCAAGTCAGTCATTACCTGGAGTAGATGTAAGAGGCCATTGACGTAAACGCTTTTCAGAAGTCAAAGTGCTTCATCACGGCCTTTATTTTTAAAAACTATGGGGTGTCATTTGCATATTTGACTCCTCCCCAGTATGTAAATATTCTCCCACTCCATGCAAATTGTCATTCCCCCATACGATAAATTGTGAATCCCATAACTTCGTTATATAACAAGCTCCCAGTCTGGTTTCAGGTCGGGCATAATGGTTATGATTATTTCAATTTGTTGTCCTTCATCCTTCATAGTGTGAACCCACACGCTTGGGACTTGCGAAAAAAAAGGTCATTCGCCTTTCGAGTAAGATTCGTAGATTCATATTATTATTGTAATGTTTTTGTTGTTGTTTTAATTATCTCTGCTCGTCGTCGCTAGGATATGTAAATGAAGGAATGATTAATAATGAGGTTCTCGAGAACCTTCTGGAAAACTGTTCCTAAATATGGACGACAAATCAGGGAGCAGTATTCGAAAGGAACTCACATTCGTAAGGAACAAGACTTCAGGCCATGAACTTTCCGCCAACCCCCACAGAATTGATTGCCCATTGATGATGGTTATGGTTCTCTATCGTAACATAATGGGTATATTTGGCCAGTACATTTGTAATATACCTAGATTCCATTGCGGTAAAACAAAATCTAAATGCAAGGATACCGGAATGTCTCTAGAGAGAGTATGGAAGCTTATAGGAACCTTCTTTTTTAGTATTGGTCTTCAGCTGAATAATAATAATAATAATAATAATAATAGTAATAATCGGATGAAACGTATTAAGTTTGTTATATACATTTCTAATCTCACACATTAGGACGAAAACCTTCTCAAGGTTTATAAACAACTGAAGCAATTTAAACTGTGAGAAATCAGGTCTCCGCATTTAGTCACTACAAAGATTTTCGAGCTAAAACAATGTGTCGACAGCCAGTGAACTGGTTTGCCAATATCTGGATGATGCCTTTTGACTGACAAATGTACAATAGGAGGCAAAAGTTATATGATTCTGTGCAATACGTAATGATAATAGTCTATAGCAATAATAAGAATAAGACAACAGTACTATACCATCTAAGATACCCTAAAACAGCCAACACTGTTTCAAAAGCTAATAATCATTACCTTCACGTTACTCAGTGCACCCCCCTTTGCAGTATTCCATTTCATTATATCAATAACCCTTCGTGGGTAGACCGACCAACAAGCACGGGATTCTACGTTACCTCTGACCACATTTGGATGCGTCGATGAAAAAAAATATTTGGATGAAAAAAATATTTGGTTTTTGATTACCGAAAAATTTCACCAAAAGAGGAGGGTTCTTTATAAGAAGGTCAGTGACCTGCATCTTTCTATCATTTTCTTTTAACTTTTGTCCTACCTCTTATTTTTGGTAATTAGTTGGCGAATGAGGCTTTCCAGTGTGTTGCTTGGTTGGAAATACTTTTCCGTAATTCCGTAAGGCTAATCTTATATAGTTAGGAGTATTTTACTGCACGGAAATTGCTCTCTCTCTCTCTCTCTCTCTCTCTCTCTCTCTCTCTCTCTCTCTCTCTCTCTCTCCTCTCTCTCTCCTGTCCAATTCTGTATAACAAATCCACTTTGTTAATGCAGTGGTCTACATCTCTTTCGTTAAAAAGTCTTCGTTGTGAGTAACTGTAGATAACACTGATAACATTTTCAACTGAAGCACAAAGAGTTTCTTTGTATTTCTTGTAAAACAGACAAACGCAAAATTGTGTATAATGAAATTGTGCATCCACACCCCGTAGATTTCACATTAATTTGTTTATTTCAGTGTTGAAAGTGAGAGAGAGAGAGAGAGAGAGAGAGAGAGAGAGAGAGAGAGAGAGATCGAGATCAGTAATTTATAGAACCTTGAGTCTTCTTTCTCTTGTGTCGTATGGGGCATCTCTCTCTCTCTCTCTCTCTCTCTCTCTCTCTCTCTCTCTCTCTCTCTCTAACAAATACATTATAAGTGCGCTCTTGTTCTCTCTTAAATGAAATATAACAGTTCTCTCTCTCTCTCTCTCTCTCTCTCTCTCTCTCTCTCTCTCTCTCTCTCTCATATATATATATATACGTACATATTTATGCATATATGCCTTTGACGTAATGCTTATCGGAAAGTCCTTATCGCCGGCCACTCCTCTGCGTTTGTCCCTTATCGCTGCATGGATAAAGGCTATCCTCTCCCCCTCCCACCCGCTCACCCCAAGGGTATCCTTTGATCCCTTTGGCCTTTGCCCTTCCGTTAGTTCGTTCGTCCTTCTTCAGGGGATGACGGTGGAAGATTGGAGACAAAAGTAGGTGCAGGTAATCGTGTGTCTCTTGAGGAAGGAAGGAGGTGAGTTGAGAGGATTTTATGAAGAGAAGGAAGGGGGATATCGGAACCAGGCTGAACGAGAAGCTGGGAAAGACTTCCGCTGCCTGGCGGTGCAAGGCATCAGTATTAACCGACGTTAAATAATTTTGTTTTTGTGATTTGAGGACCTTCCTCCCCCGGAAATAAGAACCTTGGAAAGATTCCGTTCAACTCACTGTTGAAATCTCCAGTTATGTTTTGTAAAGAATTGACTCCACTGATAAGTTTAAGGCTGCAAGGACTTCAAAATAGAAAGTAAACGTTGTGCATTCGTTTTTCTTCAGTATTTCATTAGCAAAAATCCCGACAGTCTCGGGAAATTGGGTAGTCTTATTAAGTTCTCTTATAAAGAAAATAGTTCTAACAAAAATTTTTTTATCCGTTTTAAGAAAGTAGACCGTGATGATCTTATGACGCTTATAAGAAAGACCTCTTTCATCTTGAAGGTTTTCATCGGGCGCAAAGATGAATATCGGGATAATCTTGTCATTTTTATTAACCTCGCAAATAAATACCAGTGTTCGGATTACCTTGTGAACATTTGATAGAAGAAAACCAAGGCTGTGATATGAACTCCTGATACGTTTTGTAAATTTACACCACTTGGCTTGTGGGAGAAAAAAAAGGAAAAGAAAAAAGATGGACTATGCTTTGTGCTAAAGATAAGAACTTGATATAAGTAAATATAACGTAAAAATTCACCATTGGAGGCCCAAAAGTACTGAAAGAGGGAACATTTACTGTTTGAATATTATCTTTTATATACATTTATATACTGCTGACCAACCCGGCATTGTCCGGGAAACTGAGTGACAACTATAAACTCTCTCTCTCTCTCTCTCTCTCTCTCTCTCTCTCTCTCTCTCTCTCTCTCTCTCTCTCTCTCTCTCCTGTTAAGGTGCTTAGTTGGTTCAATTACATTGCCCAGCATTTTTGAAATTGCAACATTTATTTGTTGATCATGGCACTTAGCGGTAAAACTTGGTGGGGTCTGTCTGTGTTCAGGTTCGTTATTTATTTCTTCGTGAAATCCTCTCTCTGGTATAACAGAGATATTGTTCAACTGGGAAATAAACTCGCTTTTATTTTGGTCATTGTTGAATTTGTGCTCGTGCTGTGTGAAAGATCATCATTGGAATGGATTTCTGATGTCTTGTTGTAGTGATTTGTTCTTTCATTTTACATATGAATTAAGGGAAATTATTTTGACTTTTTGATGATGAGATAAAGTCAGCCTCCAGCTCAGTGTCCAGGTTCAGTTTCGGAGGTCGTCTTTGTTGTAAATAGATATTAAAGTATTGAGAGAACTTGAGGCGTTAGGCGCGGTTGACCTTCGATATTTTGACGTCGGATGAACAGG
Organism: Macrobrachium nipponense; assembly: GCF_015104395.2. Classification (NCBI taxonomy): domain Eukaryota; kingdom Metazoa; phylum Arthropoda; class Malacostraca; order Decapoda; family Palaemonidae; genus Macrobrachium; species Macrobrachium nipponense. Next base: position 29,334,391 of record NC_061105.1, read on the forward strand.
AGAAGTGAAACAATATAAAACAGATGCACACTGGCGAGCATCCAAGACCGTGAGGCCAAGGTCATTTCAGGAGCCATGTCAAAAAGAAAAAGAAAAGAAATAATAATAAAATAGAATAAGAATAAAGAATGAAAAAGCGAAGACTGGAAAAGAAGTAGAAGCCCATACAGACAGAAATGGCTATCAGGAAAGAGGTTTTAATAACAGCGTTTGGAGCTGCTCCTTGGCCTCCTGAAGAAAACCAGTATCTCGGTTGTATCCTGGAAATAAGTCAGTGAGACAAAAACTCCCCCAAGGGATAGTTCTTGCACCACCGCCGCCGCACTAATTATATATACTTTGTTTTCTCAATAGGAAAAAGGCCTTATCGAAGGTGACAACATTAGGGAGATCTTTTTATTTTTCCCTATTGATTTATTTTTGGACACTTGTAGTTGAAGTCAGCCTTGGGCGAGACCATTGGTACCCCTGTAGGAACCGAAGGAAATTTCGACAAGGACATCTCAACCTTGGGTCGGGTTGTTGGTACTCCTGCAGGAACTGGAGGAAATTTCGCAAGGACATCTCCAGGGATGAGCTTCCCAAGGAGTGAATACTTTCTGATCTCTCGCCGACTGGAGGAGACGATTTTATGGCTCTCCTGCTTTAATTGCAGGACCCAAAGTTTCCTTGTTAGAGAAGTAAGTTGTTGTTGATGTCAGCGGTATTGAGGAAGCAAAGGTAATCTCTTATTCACTTGACCGAAAATAGATTGTGTAGGTTTGGAGTTGCATGATAATTTCTTTAGGGCATTCATTTCTGTAGGGCATTAGTCATCATTCTATTATTAGGGTTGCTGTTCCGGCGTTAGTCTTTGGTTTTGGGTATTGCTGTCGTGGCGTGAATTACAGCAAAATCAGTTTAGGAATACTAGCTTTGATTTTTATGCATTTGTTTTTATATAGAATTATTAAGTCAGTTATTGTTGCATACATTGCTGTTAGATGATGGAATACAGCACTAATCCTTGCCCTTCTCTATATTATTAATATTATTATTATTATTATTATTATTATTATTATTATTATTATTATTATTATTATGATTGTTACTATAATGAGAGAGTCAATACGAATGGTAGTTTCTGTCTGAGTTACTTATTTGCCTTAATTATGTGGGGAAAAAATTACTTGAAAATCCTTAATAAAACATTGAAAGTCCTTGCTCAAGAATTGGTAATTTCATTTTCCTTTAAGTCGAATAGTCATCTGTATTTTTCATTTTGAACAGAGATTTTACTTTTCAAAGCAAAAAGTAATGAAATCAATTTTGAGTTGACAAAAGTCGAGTTGGCATTTTTTTTTTTTTTTTGTAGGTTGATACGCGTTTGTTGCCATAGTGAAATGAAAATGGTAGCTAAATTTTTCTATTCTTACCATCTTGCAAAAGTTTTCTGTTATTATTTTCGATCAAAAAAGGGCTACAATATTCTGAAATATACTTTTTCTTCGTATCTTGAAAAGGAGCATTTTTGTAGTTTCCATGTTTTGACATAGATAGCTGTTGCTTTATGCCGCCATGTAAACCGAGATGAAAGAGGGAGATTGAGTGTCAAAGGGTGATTTCAAGAACCAGAACTCAAATAAAGTTAGTGCATAACTGATTGAGCCATATGTTATGTAAATGGTGTCTCTTCTGCCTTCACTAACGTCAAGTAGGCTCTTGTTATTTACGAAGTTTGCATCTTGCATCAGAAATGAAGGAGCACATGTTATCCTCGACTTGCGACCAGCAGTTGGTTTGTAGTCCTCATCTTTATACTGTACATAAAAATGGCAACTTATTCTCCACTTTCAGAAAGGCTGTTGGTTTGCAGTCGCCATCTTGATTAAGAAATGGCTGCTGTGCTGTAGTCCAATCATTCAAGAAGGTTTTTGGTTTGCTGTTGCCATCGTGATCAACAATGAAATGAAAAAAAAAAAACTCTTGTGATAAACAATTTAAGACTTGTTGGTTGGTTGGTAGTCGTAATCATGATTTAAAAATGGAAACATACAAGCTCTCTCTCTCTCTCTCTCTCTCTCTCTCTCTCTCTCTCTCTCTCTCTCTCTCTCTTTAAAATCAGTTTTTTTCCTCAGTGGAGACATTGATGATGTTAGTAACTTTCACATTGCGAATGTTTAAATTTTTCTCAGGAACACCTACACTTTTTAGATCGTGATAGTTATTGTTGCTTCTTAACCAGAGCGCCAATATTCTGTATGTACTCTTTATTTTTTACTTGAAAATGTCAGACTTAAAACAAATTTTTTACCGAGTCTTATGTTTTTGGTTTGGAATTTTCTCAAGAATTTGCCCATGAAAAAATCTGACACTCCTGGTAGGGTTTTACCTTACTGTATTTAATTGGATTTCATTTTCATGTTTTCTCAGGACTTGTTCTTGCGAACTTTCCTTCTCCTGTGTTTGAGCGTGTGAGTCGCCTGTATTTTGTATTTTTTTTAGTGTGTTTTACCCTTTTTTTAAAAGACCGTAATAGTTGTTTTTTTTTATTTCAATCTTTTAAAAAGATTTTTTGGGGATTCAAGTTTCGAGCTTCAGCAGTTTCTTTAACTTATACGGAACATGTTTTCTATTTATTTCTTTGTTTGTTTTTTAATTTTATTTTAGGCTTTTTAAGATTTTTGGAATTTTGAATTTCAACTCAGTGACCCCTGTGGGCTTGTTCCGTATGAATTGGTTTAATTAATTAATTAATTAATAATAATAATAATAATAATAATAATAATAATAATAATGAAAGGGAGAAATCTTTCGTCCTACTTGTTGCACTAGTAGAATCCAGCATGGAGAGGGAGAGAGAGAGTGAGGAGAGAGAGAGAGAGAGAGAGAGAGAGAGAGAGAGAGAGAGAGAGCTTGCATTTGATGTTCCAGACTTGAACAGACAAAATTGTTTCAATGCACCTTTTCTCCAGCTGTTCCAATGCTGATGAGAGACATCTCTCCAACTGCCATCTCCACTTACGGCCCATGATGACGATGAGAGAGAAACTTCCACCTGCCATTTGCTGTTGAAACAATCTCCCATAAATTACAAGGGAAATTTAGCCTTAACCTTTACAACTTGAGAGAGAAAATCTTCTCGTTCCCTCTGCTACTTTCAGTTATGCCAAGTACCGGCAGGAGCTCTGGGCAAGGCGTAGGAGGGCTCCCGTGGTGGTTACCCTTAGGACACCTTTTTTGGGGGGGGTTGGATGGGAGGGGGGGGGTTACACAAACCAACCAAAGTACGGATATATTACTTCATAGACCAAGACCGTCTTACTACTCTTACCCCCCCCCCCCAACCCCTTTTTTTTCTTTTTTATTTTTTTTTTACTTACTACTCTTTACCCCCCAACTTGTTTTATTTTTATTGTATTTTACTTCATTATCTTTCGTTGCCTGTGCCTTCTTCCCCTGTGCCTTCCTTATGTTATATATATTAATCTAAAAATGAAGCCAGGACAATTTCCTCATAACTGACACAGGACATTACATGGAGTCCATGGTACATCGAACACGTTGCCACTGTTCCAGCACTATTGTTCGATATCCCCAGTGTAGTAAAACACGATATCACAGTTGCAGTGCGAAATCCCGGAATAGCGAACTCGAACACTTACTAGAGTCATCGCCAAGCAAGCGTTAGATTACTCTGGTCTTTTTTCTTGTTTTTTTTTTCTATTTTTTTCCACCTGGTTCTTGCAAAAGACGAGGATGCTGCGGAGAGACGGTATTTGTTTATTTAGGCGTAACAATTCCTAATCGTGTAGTTTATATTATATATATATATATATATATATATTTTATATATATATAATATATATAGCATGGCGAGGCTTTTTGTTTTTTAGAAGCTTTGATTTATGAAGGGCTCGGGCTTAAGTTTAAATTTCTAAATACTCGAGTGCTTGCTTATGTGAATGCGTATTATGTAGGTTGTGTGTTTACACGGAGTCTATTTAACACAAACACACACACACATACATATGTAGATCGATAGATAAATAGACAGATAAGCGTAATATGACAGTACCACATGATTTTTGGATACACAAGACCACAAAGAAGAAGTGAAAGAAAAAACTTGATTTTGCTCCTGACCGGTTTCGTCCATCTAGACATGTCTGTATAGACGAAACCGCTCAGGAGGAACATACTGTCTTTTTCTTCGTATAAAATGTATACGGTGCATCTCTCTCTCTCTCTCTCTCTCTCTCATCTCTCTTCTCTCTCTCTCTCTCTCTCTCTCTCTCTCTCTCTCTCTTACTATATATATATATATATATATATATATATATATATATATATATATATATATATATATATATATATATAGTGTGTGTGTGTGTAGAATAATATAGTATTGTCACATTGGTTTATCATCAGCAACACTTGTTGCAGCAGTACAGAGAGAGAGAGAGAGAGAGAGAGAGAGAGAGAGAGAGAGAGAGAGAGAGAAATCGCTTGATCTGATTATGTCGCGTGATGTATACGCAAGAATTAGCTCTCTCTCTCTCTCTCTCTCTCTCTCTCTCTCTGCTTTTTTTAATTTTTTTTTTGGTGTGTTTAAACATGCACGCGCCTACCTGCCTGCAAAAAACGCACACTCAGGTACCTTGTTCTCTCTCTCTCTCTCTCTCTCTCTCTCTCTCTCTCTCTCTCTCTCTCAACAAGGTACAGACGAACCCCCTTCTACTGCTACCATTGCTCAGGGTATATACCCATCAGTCCGGCCCTATCTCACATAGACGTGTACCGGATGGACCTGGTCTTCCGTTAGTCTGGACTTTTTGCTCGTTCCGTCTCATGTTACGATGAGGAATATAATGATGGATTTGCTTGAGGATTACAGTGGGGGTGATAATGATGATAGTTAGGATCGAGAGATCCGTTTAGTGTCGCCTGCAGACAATGCAATCAGTGTGGAGATTATTTCAATCAAGGCCCCGTTAATGACGAAGGTGATTTATGAATGGCTGTTAAAAGCTCGCGTGTGGACCAATAGAATCGGGCGCTCGGGTGACTGTGAACCAAATAAGCAAATCGTTTATTGAAGAAGCAACGACGGCCAGGCAACAACAACAACAACAACAATGACAACAATTCAACAGAACAGCAACAACAACAAAACTCTGGTAAAGGTAACCTTACCAAACAAACAAATAGGTGATCTAGCATGCAGACGTGGGCATACTCGCAGACATATGCCACACAACAACAACAACAACGGTAACAACCACACACAAACAACACACACACACTACACACACACATACACACACACACACACACACACACACACTGTGGGTAAGCCAAAGCCATAAAGGCGAGGGGTATCTTGAGACTAGTCTTAGTTGTGACGAGACGGTGATGCTGTTCACTACACCACAACCTCCTCCTCCTCCTTCTCCTCTTCCACCATCATCATCATCATCATCACTACCATCTTCCTCTTCCCTCCTCCCCTCCTCCTTATCCCTCTCCTCCTCCTCCTCCTCCTCCCCCCTCTCTTCATCACAGAACAGCAGAAGCTCAAGAGAGAAGAAGACCCCCTTTTCCAACAATTGTACATCACCACACACCCACACGTCCCCGTCGACGTTTTGTGTATGTGTTTATATTATGTGCTTTGACCTTGGGTGGGGGTATGAGAGAGAGAGAAAGAGAGACAGAGAGAGAGATAGAGAGAGATAGATAGAGAGAGAGGGGCATGTGGCCTGGCGCGACCCTTTTTTTTTTTAATTTTATTATTATTTTTTTGTACCAATGGTATTTTTTTTTTAAATTGTGCGATAGCTGCTAATAGTCTGCAATTGCTTATCTGTCTCGAAGATACAAGAGTTACAGAACCCGTTGGAGTCTCCAGTGCGAGTTTCGAAGTCATTCTGGAAATGATTGAAATGGAAACAGTTGGCGAAGCTGAACACAGAAAACAGCCAAAAATAGAATAGAACCCAAGAAGACTCGGAAAGGGAACAAGACAAAAAGTGCGAGAAGTGACTTTGTGGTGCCTCGAGAAGAACTGTCTTCGAGTATTGTAACTCCTCAACCTTTGGGCGCTATGCACTGCCCCCTCCTCTCCACCCCCCCCCCTCCTTCCGTCCTCTCGCCACCCCCTCCCCCGCGCGGTTCTTGCTTGTGGTAGAAAGACTTTTATAACAGTGCCTCTGATGCCCTGCGGGGGGATTTTTACCCCCATTGCTTAGTGCAGACGAAGTGCCCGAGGGGGTGTGTCTGATTAGTGGGAGGAACGGGGCTGGTTTTTGCCAAATTTGTCTTTTTATTCTTTTTGCGCCATTACTTTTATTTTATTTTTATGCATTTATATACTTTGTGGATGTTTATCAATATTCATGAGTAGTGTAAAGTTATAACAGTTAATGATTGTGATGATGATAAAAATAGCAAAGCTTGCCGTGTCAAGTGACTATGTAGCCAATTGATTTTGTCGTGTGTACTACTTGTCTTTTGGTAGAGCGTCGTGAATATGATATTTTGAAAAATGACTTTCCATAGGAGTATTTGGTTTTAGACTAAATCTCGACAGTGCTTGTTTGTGCTGACGGGAATATGCCCGTTTAGACTTGAAATGAGCGTGTTGACATTAAGAGTAAATGGAAGAATTTTGTCGACAAAAAAGTTGTTGTTAGAGATGACAGACCCCAGGTTTTAATAATGCCAGAGTGAAAAGCGCTGTCGGGGTCAGTTGGCTAGTGATTTTGCTTTCGGAAAAAAATAGTGAGAAATAAAGAAAAATAACTGATAATTAATAAATGAATGTTGGATTAGGAAAATTAATGTGACGATGAACCGGGTGATTTGGGTGGGATTCGTAGGTGAATAGTATCTTAGGGAGGAGTGCTAAACAAATATTATTAGGGAGGAGTGCTAAACAAATATTATTAGGGATATGATCAATGTTATCATTGATGTTAGATTAAACACATAAGAAAGACATTAAAGAAACGAGTGACGTTTGAATGGAAACGGCAGTTTTATGGGAGAAAGAAAAAGGAAATCATGTAGCTTTGGTAGTTAGAAATGCGGTTTGCCTGAGAGTGTAGGACAGGTATGAAGATGAGTTAGAGAAAGAACAGCAACGTTGCTGCTTTGTAAAGATCCATTGTTGATATAAAAAAAGATGTTATGATCCAGTTGCAGATTATCTTGCAAGGGTGAAGAGTCTCGCAAAAGATGTTTGTACTTGCAGACCGTCGTGCTAAGGTTAAATAGAACAGATAACCAGAGACGAATATTACTTGGGTTTAATGAACATATTGTGTAGTAGAAAATAGAGGAAGAGGTGTTAAGGATAAAAGGTTGGGTTTTGTTGAATATAAGCGAATTTGGTGTAAATAGAACAAGCGATGGTTTTCAGTGGTGGGGATAGGATATCTTGTAGGGTATAAGAAGAGAAGGATCAGAGATAAGTTATGAATATAGATATCTTCAAAACAGTTGTAGTAGCTAATGATCGCAAATTAACTGAGGCTGCAGTGCTACCGTTAAACGGCTTGCTCTCGTCGTCGTCATTATTTTCCCTAATGTAATCTGATAATTTTCCATGATTTGCTTTTACTTTTTCCTTTGTTTTGCTCATGTTCCTTCTTGCCCATGTTAATGTGTAGTTGGAGGTGCTCAGTGCAGGAGATCCAATGAGCCTCTGCTTCTTCTGTCTGTGCTACTAGCTATGAAGTACTCTCTCTCTCTCTCTCTCTCTCTCTCTCTCTCTCTCTCTCTCTCTCTCTCTCTCTCTCTCTCCACCGGTCCTTTCAGTGGCCCTGATACACGTTGAAGTTACTAACTGGATCTGCACCTTGTATTCAGTTCCGAAGTCAGATTTAACATCGTTGCTTTTAGTAACTGCAAAAAATGAAATCTGAGTCAGCAGCACCCTGGGGAGGGTCTTGACCAGGTAATCCCCCACCCTCTCTCTCTCTCTCTCTCTCTCTCTCTCTCTCTCTCTCTCTCATATATTTTTTTTTTTCATTTTTTAAGACATTGTTTTCCAGACTTTGTTGTCTACGAGAGAGAGAGAGAGAGAGAGAGAGAGAGAGAGAGAGAGAGAGAGAGAGAGAGAGAGAGTACGCATTCACAAGTAGTTTGTGGAAGTTGGGAACTCTAGAGTCCATTGTTTAGCTGACATCTTTCCCTTCACACTTCTGCTTTCTTTGAGGTGCACGATTGTCATTTTTGTTATATCCGTTTTTTTTTTTGTCTTCGTAATATTTCACTTTATTTCAGTGTAATTACTGCAGGTGTTTAAGATCATAACGTTACTGAGTATTAATAAAAATTTAGAACCATAAGAGTGAATAATGAAAAAGTGCAAATGTCAACAGTAATTACCTTGAAATAACGTAAAATATGAGTAAGATTAAAAATATATAACACATAAGTTGCGTATTCATAAATACAGGCGCGCGCGCGCTCTCTCACACACAGGTTTTTCCAAGTTAGTCATCTAGCCAGTTTCGGGGTTAATTCTGCTTCCATGATAATAAGCAGACCCCGTTGCTTAATGAATCCTTTCTTTTTTTTTATTTTTTCTCCCTCGCTTGTGTGCTACACACGAGCATGCGGCGTCTCTGCCCATTTGGCCTGCGACGCGACGCAACGTTAGGAAATTTCAATAACTGTGTCAGTCCCCCCTGAGTGTTTCTACTGATAATTATCAAGCAAATGGAAATCATAAATAAAAAAGGAGACTTACTGTAAGTGGTTGGATTATTTGGCAATTCTAATCCTCCCGTGGCAGGACGCTTCCCAGGCAGCTGAGCTAATCTCAAGTCACTCCCGAAATGCTTTTGAGCCTCCATTTGTTTCTCTTCATTCTTATTACTCTTACGTCAGAAGGTATAATTTTTAATATCTACTTTGGAAAATCATGGATATTCATTTGGCTAATCACTTTTTTGTTTTTGAGTTGACAAACTATATATATATATATATATATATATATATATATATATATATATATATATATATATATATATTATCCGCAATTGACTGATCAATGCTTGATAATTATCTGGTGGAACAACTCAAAGTTTCATAATATCCGGTTTAAATATGTCTTGCGTAAGAAAACCAGATAATTTTCCTTAGATTATTTTTATTATTAGTATTAGTGGGGGCAGTAGTGGTAGCAGTATTTTTTTTATTGAGTATCATTTTTATGTAACAATGACAAGACCGTAACTTTCGTAAAAATCTGCCAATTGGAATACCCATTTATGGAAAAGAACTTTTAAAAAGAGTGAAGGAGAAAACTTCGTAAGTAAATGGTATAGCAGGTGGGAGACAAGGACAAACATGAGTGAAGTTAGTGTTACATCCTTCCTGGCACACCCATTTGCCACCCGAATGGGGAATTATTGGTTAGAAGTGGCGGGACCTACAAGGGTTAAATCTGTCCTAATTGCAAGTTTGGGCGTTTCTTGCTTTTTTTTTTTTTTTTTTTTTTTTTTTTTTTTGTGCATATATTTTCAGCAAGTACTAGCATACTTGCTAGATCTAGAGCATTAATTCGGAGGAATATTCAGGAGTTTTGAAAGTCAAAGAGTCCATGTTTTATTTTCCGAGATGAAGATGCTGTTCATCGCTGTCTGTAATAATCTTAAACTCTCTCATTTTATTCTTTAGTTAAGCTCCTCGGTTTTCTTTCCAGTAGCTTTTATTCCATAATGTCCTAAATAAGGAGTCTGCAGCTTACCCATCACATCCGCTGTTTCAAACTAATAAAACAAATGATGGTACTCTCCGGGCTTTGATTTGGAACCGTTATGCTCGCGCTGAAAAACTGTAAAATGACTGATTCTTCTGCAGTGAGTAAGAGAGGAGCATGCTTTATAGAAGTTATGAAATTGAAGTGGAAATTAACATGTATTTGAGGGGGGGGAAAGAGGGCGAGTCCACTTACAAGTAAACTGGGGATCCCTTTGCCCTTGCAAGTACCCACAAACTACGCTTGATTCTATGTACTATCTATGTCCTTATTGGTTGTGTTCCTACCCAGGTTTAATATTATTTTTGCACCGGTTATTTCATTTTTTCCATTTTGTAATGGCAAGTATTTCAATGACTCCAAAAGGATTTTATTGATTTTTCTTAATGTATCTATGTTTTGAGGAATTTGTTACCAAGTTTTGTTCCTGCTAATTTGTAGTCACTGTGTTAGTGTGCAGCCATTTTGTTATAGTACCTTAGTATTGCTGAATTAGATTTTTATTGTTAGGAAGAATAATTGCAAGAGCGAGAGGGAGTATGAGGGATAAGAAGGCAGTAAAAGACTGTACGTGGATGGAGGACGATTTAGACGGGAAAAGTGAGAATTTAGTTTTCTGTGTGGATAACTGAGGGCATAAAGTCATAATGATTACTGCTTTGCAGTGATTTAGCAATGACGATGACGGTAATGATAATGATGTTAGGGAAATGTTCGAAAAAAAGAGTTTGACATAAACAGTGACAGTGATGAAAATAATAACAGCAGCATTAATAGTTGATCTAGCCAAGGCAGTATAATCATCGTCATATTGTTATGAGACGGAAATATTCAAATCGCAAATCTCCGGTTCACAATACACACGCGAAAATAAGCGAGCACTTGACCCCGTTAAAATGGGGGTTGAGGTTGGGGTTGGGGTAGGGGACAGGGTCTTTTTGACCAAATTTGGGACCACTTGGGGAGGGCACCCACCGAAGGATTAGTCAAGACGACGACACTGCATTTTTGCTTCCAAACGACCTCGTTACGATGAGAAGTTCAGCAATCGATGTAACACAAAGGACAGTTTATTGAAGTTGAAGTTGTTTTGGTGAAGTTGTTTCGTTGTGGAGGTTTTGATTTGATCTGCAGTTTCGAGTTGATTTTTTTTTTCTGGTCAGATCAAGGAAGCTTGAAATTCAAGTGACACACCTATTGTTACCTCTGCTGTTGAAGCTGTAGTAGATAATGTTTTCAGGAATGTCTGTCTGTCTGTACCCAAAATATCTCAAAAATGCCTTCATGGATTTCAGTGATATTCGATGGTTGTAAGCCGGGGAAAATATGTTCAGATCTTTTAGCTCCTGATGCAGATGTCTCCTCACTTGCGCGACAAGACCTCTAGAAATAGTTATAAATAGATTTAATTGAAATAGAGCTTATACAATAGGGCAAGGAAGACTCGGTATTATATGGCTCTAGATATGTACGTATCTTCCCTTGTGCAGCATTATAGTATATCGAGTTATAAGAGAATTTTAAGGATATTTTGTCTAGGGATGAGTTTTTGGCAAAGACGGTATGGTCTGGCTATTATGTTCCTCTGAATCCGCTTGCCTCTTCCCTTCCCATATGAAACTGGATGCCTTTTTTTTTTCCGGTAGATGTCAGTGATATTTTCTGGAAGGAATGGCCATTTGCCAAGTGCCCTTTGTCCAGGTGTCGAGATGAATCCAGATCCATGTTTCTTCCTGGTTGCGGAAACATGCCTAATAAAATTTGGTTTGGGGGGTGGGTCTGTGTCCAAATGACGATTCGATAATTATTTTAAGAGGGCTTCTGTTTTGGATGTTACTTCATATTTTTTGCTAGATGTCTTTAACACACACACACACACACACACACGACTTTCAACGAAATTTACTTGTGGGAAATGCCCTTCGGCCAAGGGATATTTATTTGGGTAGTAGAGATGACTTCAGATCCAAGTCTTTCCTCATTTGTGGGACAAAGTATCTAAAAACATGTTGTAGACGAATTTCAACGGAATTTGATGGAGGAATGGATGTGGGCTGTGTTCTCAGTTTTGGTATATGTTCCTGTTTGTAGCCAGCTATTTGAACAAAAGCTATTAATGAAGGATAGAAGACTCTGCGCCAAGGACAAGAAGGCTTTGGAATGGCTCTGGATCTGGATGCATGTGAATAAGTGTTACGATATACGAAAAGCTTAATATGGTTTTGTAGAAGGGTGGACACTTGGATAAGGGAGAGGTCACTAGGTAAGATTACTCCGAATCTAGATACAGATTTGTGAGGGTCCGTTGCTCCCCAGTTTGTGCGTTAGTATGTCGTTGAATTGGTATTGTTTTTAGTGAGTTTTATATTCATTAGTAAATGTATCTTCCACCTTATTATTTGACAAGTTTCCATAAGTGTTTTCTCTATGCGAAATTTCTACATTTGTCATTTAACAGCACTACACAGTTCTTTTATTCCATACTTTCAGTTTTATTTTTGCTTTGCTCTTATGTGCAAGTGTTACAACTTGAATCTTTGCGCCTAACAAAAATTTAAACATTGCTATTTCTTGCTTTCAGGACTTTCTGTCCTCAGTTCTTTGATTTTCAACTTTTATTTAAGACCATTGTTTCCTTGAATTTTGCTGAGTCGTTTTCCCCGGGGGTGGGGGGAGTAAAAATGCTCCGAAGTTTCTTCTGCATAATCGAGTTTTCTGTACAGCGTATATTCTGTATGAAACTTTCAGCCACAGCCCATGAAAGGCTTACTCGCTGCCCATGAAACTTTCAGCCACGTACGATTAGGACTAACTTTAACTACTGAGGCTAGAGGGCTGTCATTGGGTATGTTTGATGAAAGGAGGGTGGATGACCAACATAACAATTTGCAGCTCTCTAGCCTCGGTAGTTTTTAAGATCTGAGGGCGGACAGAAAAGTGCGGACGAACAGACAAAGCATCAGCTCAAAAGTTTTCTTTTACAGAAAACTCAAAGTCTGATATATCAACGACCTCCGCCATAAAAGTAAATCTGGTCGTTGCCGCTCAAACGACTGTCGGGCATAATGAACAAAACGTTAATAGTTCTGGGTATCGAACGTTTACATAAGAATGAAGGAGGAAAACGTCCGATTAACCTTGGAGTGGAGAATCGCCTACTGCATTAGTCTCTCTCTCTCTCTCTCTCTCTCTCTCTCTCTCTCTCTCTCTAGCTTACAATGAACTACAGGACCCGCCTAAGAACTGCATACCTGCTTCGTCTCGGAGCTCATTTTCATAATATTTCAGTGTCGGGAAGTTTCGAATTCAAGGACCTTCGCCGATGATGCCCGTTCTGGGAACAGGTTCACGAAGGAAAATGGACGTCTTAAACACCGTCAGAAGAAGAGTACATGTAGGCAAAGGGGAATTGCATTGCATGGTCGCGGTCTTGAGATGAACTGCGTGTCATGAACATGCTAAGGATTATTATTATTATTATTATTATTAGTATTATTATTATTATATGGGAGAGCGCAGTTTATCTTTTGATAGTTGTTTTTGTGGGGAAATAACATACCGTCACAAAGTCTATGGGTTTTAACAACTACACTTCGATTATTATTATTATTATTATTATTATTATTATTATTATTATTATTATTATTATTATTATTATTTCTAATTTATGGTGATTGCTTTCAGTGAATCCTTATCTAAGAAATGCATGAAGTCGTATCCTGTCATATGGTTTCTGATAAATTTTGTCAGATACCTAATCTTTTGAGGGATGAGCGCTCGCTAGTTATGTTTGCTTTGGCTATCAGGTTCCCAAATACATATGTTCGGATGTATATGATCATCCCTAATTACGCACTATTTCCTGTTTCGGGATTGCTTGTCATTTTATGCGCATTTTAATTTTAGCCAAACCAATGAAATCGTGTCGTGTTTCGTATGGAAAAGTCGGCTTAAACTTCGCTCATTTCCAAAACCACACACAACGCTCACGCAACTAGATTTATCAAGGAAAAAACGTCGAGTCTTTTTAAATGAATTGTCTTTATCAAGAACTTGAAAAGTGTGGAAGTTAGTTTTAAACCAGAGTGTTTTAATGGGCATTTTTTATGCTGGAGACGTATCCCGTTTTAACAGAAGGATTAATTTACATACACACACACACACGCACACACACATTTGTATATATATATATATATATATATATATATATATATATATATATATATATATATATATATAATATATAATATATATATATATATATATATATATATACACATACATACATACATACATACATACATATATTCGAAAGAGAAGTCTAATATTTTGATGGTTTTTCGTCTCTTCACAGTTGCTCTATGTGTGAGTGCTGGCTCTGCTTTGGCGATGTACTTGGTTTTTTCCAATTCCTTTATATTTAACACTTAGCCAAAGCACTTATGACAGTGGTTCTTCTTGTGTCTTGTAGACTCTGGCATAGTGTCGTATAGCATTTAACTTTGAAATGCGACAGAAAACGTCCGTAGACTTCGAAACAGAGTTTGTTCCCGTCTTCTTCTTCCCAGCTTTTTCCCATTTTTATATGGGGTCGCCGTTTCGGATGAGCCGTTTCCATCTATTTCTATCTTGCGCTTCTGCCTCATCAATTCCCTTCTCATGTAAATCTCCTCTCACACAGTCCTTCCATCTCTTTCTTGGTCTCCCTCTCTTTCTTCTTCCTTGCACCTCCACTCCCATAGTATGTCTCCCAGCGTGGTCCTCATCTCTCCTCAACAGGTGTCCATACCATCTCAGCCTCCCCTCCTGCACTTTCTTTGATACTTCCACCACCTTAGTTGACCCACCCTTATGTAGGTCATTTCTGATCCTATCCACTCTTGGTACCCCAGTTCCCCAGACATCCACCTAAGCATTCTCATTTCTGCACATCCATCTTCTTCTGCTCTGCTTTTCTCATGCTTGCTGTTTCCGTACCATACAGCATGCCGTTCTTACCACCGTCTTGTGAAATTTTCCTTTTAACCTAAGCGGCACTCTTTTGTCACAAAGAACTCCCGAGGCCGCTCTCCAGTTGTTCCAGCCTGCCTGTACCCGATGTTTTACTTCTTCTTCCATACTTCCTCCAGTGTTAACAAAAGATCCCAAATACTTAAACTTATCAACTCTCCTTATTTGCTCTCCACCAAGCTGAATACTTTCTCTATCATCCCCCTCCCTCAGTGGTGGTACACATATATTCTGTCTTGGATCTACTTATTCTCATTTCCTCTGTCCTCCAGTACTTGTCTCCATCTTTCCAATTTCACGTTCCAGATCTTCCCTGCTCTCTGCACACAGAACAATATCATCCGCATACAATATGTTCCATGGTACTGTCTCCCTTACTTCCTCTATTATAACATCCATCACTATGTTAAAGATAAATGGGCTCAGAGCCGACCCCTGGTGTAATCCTACTCTCACCTCAAAACCTTCTGTCTCCCCAACACTGCTCCTCACTCTGGTAAATACATTCCGGTACATCTCTTGTATCAATCGCACATACTTCTCTGGCACCATCTCCCTCAGGCTCCTCCATACCTCTTGTCTCGGGACTCTGTCATAAGCCTTTTCAAGGTCAATGAATACCATATGTAGGTCCCTTTGTCCTTTCCCCGAATTTCTCCATTATTTGCCTCAGACAAAATATACCATCTGTTCCCCTTCCCTTCATAAATCCCATCTGCTCTTTACCTATTTGTACTTCTTCTCTCAGTCTAGCATCTATCATCCTTTCCAGTATCTTCAAAGTGTGGGACATCAATTTAATGCCCCTATAATTACCACACTCTTGGACATCGCCTTTCCCTTTAAAAATTGGGATCATATACTCCCACGCACTCATTTGGTATCTTTTCCTGTTCAAGGATCTTTATCATAAGATCGTACAGTATATCCACTCCTTCATCTCCTAATGCTTTCCATGCCTCCACGGGATCATGTCTGGTCCGGTTGCCTTCCCATTCTTCATCTTCTTCAGTGCATTTAGTACCTCTTGCCTAGAAAACCTCATTACCATGCCAATGTTCACTTGCCCATCCTCTCTTATTAGTCTATTATTTTCTTCATTTAACAACTGTTCGAAATATTCTTTTTTCCATCTCTTCACAATGTCTTCCTCCTTTCTAAGCACTACACCCTCTTGATTCTTTATTTGTTTGATGTGTGTTATATCTTTGGTGCTCTTATTTCTAGCCTTTGATAGCTTCATCATCTTCTTTAATCCTTCCTTTGTCCCAGCTCATTATACACATCATCATACCGACTTTGCTTTAGCTTGGCTACACCTTTTTCACCACCTTGTTTTTCTCTCTGTACCTATTTCTGTCTTCCAACTGACTGTGACTCTTCCATCTTTTGCTTTGCCTCCTTCTTATCTTTTACTACTTTCTCAATGTCTTCATCCCACCACCAACTATCCTTTTCTTCCCATATGATACCAGATGTCAGAGTTTGTTCCCGTACGGTCTCTAATAAAAATAGATCTTGAATATTTTAAGACTGATTAAATTATGAGATATTTACGTTGTATCAGTTACACACACACACACACACACACACACATATATATATATATATATATTCTCTCTCTCTCTCTCTCTCTCTCTCTCCTCTCCTCTCCTTCTCTCTCTCTCTCTCTCTCTCTCTCTCTCTCTCTCTCTCTCTCTCTCTCTCTCTCTCTCTCATAACAATGGATATTAGTATATATTCATAATTGCAAAGATGTAAAACTTGCTTTTCACTGTGCACCGTCATACCTTCTACGCAGAGAGGGTCAGGTAGAAGACACATTACCATGGTATAGTGATAGAGAAACTCTTTACCTGAGGGATAGGAGAGATACCAAGGGAAAGGAACTAGCTTCTATAATTAGGTGGTTTGTATAGATAGACAGCGTGAAATGTATCGGTCATCTTGTATGTCGATATATGATCCGTATAAGTTTGTAGTATATGCGCCTTCCCTCTCCATCTAGGGTTGGTGATTCCTACGCTTCGGAATTCGTTTTTAGCATTCGTTTGCGATCTTGTTTTGTAGACAACAGCAGCATAGCATTGGATCTGGACTCTGTATTGCCCCTGTCATCGCTAAAATAAAGATAGATAAAGAGGGTATTCTCCTGACATCACTGAAATAGAGACAGATAAAGAGAGACAGTATGGCCAACAGTGAGAAAGAGAGCTTCTGTTGGTTATGTAGATTGCTATCTCGTGGCGTAATCACTCAAGAGAGAAAGTGAAAGAATAGCCGTCAAATCTTATTTTCATCAACTCATGTTGCCTGATTTGGGATAACATACTCACAGATGATGTGGTGGAAGTAAATTGTCCACATCATGATGGCATTAGAAGAAGTTGAAAATCTAAAATCAAATAAGTGCAGATGACAGTGATCGCGATTGAAATATTGTCTTTCAACCAAGCGGTACCGAACTGGGAAAAGAGCCATCCACGCCTTCGTTTTTATAACGTGTAGTGACTTATTTATTCCACGCACTTGACCTGACGTTGCTAATCCTCTGTGAGGGTCACTACAGATGTTTTCCTTCACGGCGCTTAGATTTGCAGGTGTCAGCAGATTTCGCTGATAGGCCAGAGCAGGCTCTATATATATATAGAGTATGTTGCCGATTCTTGCGCAACGATTTCGTCATGAATTTAGGCCTTTGGGGTTAACCGAATGAGAGTTTAATTCGTGCTTTTATGAGGATTTGTCAAGCATTGCTCACTCTAACATTGGCTTCCGTAGGGGAGGATAGTGCCGTCGGTGCACCTCATGCGGTGCACTGTAGGCATTGCTTAAGGTTCTTTGCAGCGTCCCTTCCGCCCCTAGCTGCAACTCTTTTCATTCCTTTTACTATACCTCTGTTCATGTTCTCTTCCTACCATTTTACTTTTCAGCCTCTCCTAACAATTGATTCAAAGTACAACTGCGAGGTTTTGCTCCTGTGACGCCTTTCCAACCTTTTATTACTGTCAATTTCCTTTCCAGCTCTGAATGACTTTATAGTACCCAGCGTTTGGCCTTTGGGCTAAATTCTGTGTTCTGTTCTCTCCCTAACGTTTGAGGCATCTTGGCCTCATTGTAACAGGTTACCGCGTGAATGCCACCGCTATGGTTGCGAGTTTCTTTGGTGCTTTTTTTTTTTCTTTTGTTTTCAACGGTGGGTCATGAACTTACTCTCCACTGTTATACTAATTAGGGGTTAGTATTAGTGTAAACTATCAGGCCAAAGCTTAGTTGTTACATATTTAACACATAAATCCTTCTGCTTGGTGGGATTTGCATAAAACTAGAAATAAATAAAGTCGTAGCCTTAAGGGATTCTGTTTGTAGAGCAAAATACTGTTTCTCACAAGAAACAAATAAATTCTATAATCCATGTTTCCGGTAAGAGCGTTGAGGAGCATAATTGTGCGTATATATATCTAGCATTTTATCTTAGCATATTTCATTGATATGCAAAGGCCCTTGTTATTCAGTAAGCGCTGAACGGCCTTTGCTGCCCCAGTGCTTGGTGTTACACCTAATCTTTATAAAACCAACAAACTTTGGTTATTCTGTTTTACGTATTTTATTATAGGCACAATGGCCATGAACTTCATAGTGAATTTCATTCAATAGAAATCCCGTTATGTGAGAAAAGAAGAGAACAGTTCTTTAAAGATAGCTAGTGATTAATGTAAAATGTTATGAAAATATAGTGTGAATTACTACGTGCACAAAATCGGAGAGGAAACTGTAAAGGGAGAATCATATTTGTAAAGTGTAAAGTTTAGCGCGTTTTATCCTCTTCCCTCCTTTATTTTCCCTGTCCGTTCCTCCCTCTTTCCCTCGTAGAGGTAGCTCCCTACCCCGAACCTATTCAGTTGGCCTTCAGCAGTGTAGTTGATAGTATTTGTCCACGATGCTTTCAGTCTTGTTCTGAGCTGGGAAGGGAATTATGGTGCCCATCCCATTGTCTTCTGCCTATATATGTAAAACCCGTACACACACACACACACACATGCAAATGACCGAATCCTCTTCACTGGCCCTAGTCAGATATGAGCGTGGGACTTTTCGTGTGCACGCCCATAAGGAGAAGAGGAAGGGTAGGGAATGTCATTCCGGGCGAGTAAGGTCGAGCTCTCTTCATTGATAAATTTGCCTGAAGGACACTGTTAGTTCTCTGAGGCTGCATAGTTTATTCTTAATAATTGTACTTTTTTTCTTTTTCTTCTTCATCTTCGTCTTGTTGATATTATTATTATTATTATTATTATTATTATTATTATTATTATTATTAAACATACACATTATACATATATATGTGTGTGTGTGTGTAAATTTGTTATATTTTCATCTCAGTGTGGTAACACAACAGTTAGGGTATTTATTATTATTATTATTATTACCATGAGTAATAAAATTCTTATTTACGTTGTTATGGTCTTTGGTTTAGGAATATCAGTTTTATTTTGAAGCTAATCCGATTGCTTCTTCGTGCGGTAAGCAATATATCGTGTAAGTGATGCAATGGCTTGTCTTACTGTACTCTCAGTACACCAGTCCTAACGTCTGGACATTAGGAATTTACTTGAAATTTAGAACATACCGTGTGTGCTTGTGCGTGTGTGTGTATGTGTGTGTTTTAGGTAACAACATTTTACTTTCACAGGAAATGGTTTCTTAGAAAAATAAGACTTTTACATCAGGAAACTATCTAGAAAAGGCTGGATTGATGAAGTGAAAACATGTGTTGGGCGGGAAGAGTCTTGCTATTCAGGAAGCGATAGAGTGTATGCAGAGATATATTATGTTTGATTAGTCCAGTGTGCATGTAGTTAAAATCTGAAAGTGGCAGTGACTCGTTAGGGGAAACGGTTGTGTATGGAAATGATGTACAGTATATAATTCTTGAGTGTGTTATCGGCATTCATGTTAACGTTCATGTTATTTTTTTCTCCATTCTTCGAACAGCCACCTTTGTAGAAAAATATCTTTCCCGAACAGTGTGACTTTTTATATTGTTAGAAAAGAAGTTTTTTAAAACTATATTGTGGACTATGACATTTTGAAACTTCTTGAAAATAGTGAAGTGTGCGCATGGCAAAGAGCTGACATTGAATAGATCAACGTGAGGTCAACGGAAACGTTTTGAAGCATAACTGAAAAAATTAACATCAAGTCTTCAAAATCGAATCAACTTTTAATGTGTTCAGCAACATCGTCCCAACTGATGATGTCTCTTGCTCGTGTACGTGTGTCTCTTTCTTCAAATGTGTCAAATGTGCCGGCATTTATGTTACAGTAGATACTGATTCAGTGTTCGGTGGCTCTTCTGATCTTGATACCCAACCGGCCCCTCTTCCCTCACTGGATATCCGTCCATAGCCACTTTCGTATAGTGCGATCTGATTACCCCATTACCTTCCCTCAGTCTGTCTCCAGGTGATAACAGACATCCCCCGGTAATTAGAGAGAGAGAGAGAGAGAGAGAGAGAGAGAGAGAGAGAGAGAGAGAGAGACAGGGCAAAGTCCCAGTCAGTACGCAGACAGACCTGGGACCCTCCAGAAATTTTCCGATATCAGTTCTGAGAGGTTCAAGGCAAGCTCCTGCCTGGTGATTCTCTCTCCCTCCTCCGCCGTCCTCAGCAATTGTCTGGGGTGTCTTTCAGGTGTTGCTGTATAACACCTCCAGGCCAACAGCGCCCGTGCTCAGTCCGAACCACTGATCTGCAGCCTTTTGGCTTCAACCGCAGGTAACGTAGGCGCGTGCCTTTGAACCGCGTCTTCTGAAAGAGCAGATCCTTGACTGAAAAACTCTCTCCCTCCTCCGCCGTCCTCAGCAATTGTCTGGGGTGTCTTTCAGGTGTTGCTGTATAACACCTCCAGGCCAACAGCGCCCGTGCTCAGTCCGAACCACTGATCTGCAGCCTTTTGGCTTCAACCGCAGGTAACGTAGGCGCGTGCCTTTGAACCGCGTCTTCTGAAAGAGCAGATCCTTGACTGAAAAACTCTCGAAGCTTCAAATCAGTTTTAAAAGAGGAGAAGAGACTCCTGAAGAAGGGGCCCTTCGCATTATATGGTGTCGGCGGCGACCGCATGGTCGTCTCCTGCGGGCGTGTGCAGAGGAGCCACTAGCTACACGTGTTACCCATTTCTCGTCGGAGGGCCCGTGAAGAAATTCGGCGTGGCTGAGGGACCGGCTGGCGGTGCAGGTAGCTACCCGATGGTAGCCACCTGCTCTGCCGACTCTTCCTCCAATGCGCCTATTCTCGCGATGGACAACGCTTCCTCGCCTCCCCCCAATTATTCAGGTAAAAATGTCTCCCCGTTTTTGCTGTTTTGGATTCATTAGTTCTTCTGCTCATTTTATAACTTCAATGCATCCTCGCCAAAAGTTCAGTTACATTCATCTTTTTGTGGTTTTTATCCTCCTCATTGCCTTTCTTTCTCATATTTCTGTATTAATATTCTCGTTATGTCGTCACGTTCTCACCCAGTATTAAGGCTTATCTATTTTTTTCTCTCTCTATTACCAGTTTACTTTTTTTTTATATCTAACGTGTCTTCCCCTCACCCCGCCACCGAAGGTAAATTTCCCTGTTGTTTACATTATCTTTATTCTCGTTTTTTATGCTTTATCCAATTGTCTCTTATCCTTCCCGAATCATTCTGGTAAATTATATTTGCCACATTTATAACCTTTTCATTTTGCAAAATGTTCAGTTGATACTTTATTTTCATTGTAACCTTTTATGCTTTATTTGATCTTGTATATTTTCAGTGTAACCTTTTATGCTTTCTTTGATCTTGTATATTTCAGTCATTCGTTTAGTGTTTTCATACTTATTTCCATATTATACAGAAGACTTTTTATCCTTTTTAAGTATTATGTCCAGGTTTTGCTTTGTATGTCTTTCTTTATTAATGTAATTTTTCTTGTTATGCTTTCTTCATTCCAGTATATAATTCTTTGAATATTATTATATAATTCTTTGAATCCTATTGTGATTATATGTCGCTCTTATGTAATTCAGTATGTCATAAGATTTCTGATAATTTTTTCACGCAATTAAATTCACTTCATGATTTTTTGCACTTCGTACTTATAAGGTAATAGAAGTTTTCTCCTGTATCACTATTATGCGCATTCACGATTTCTCTATTTTATTTCTTTAGGTTTTTATAAAATACTTTGTGTTATTCTTCCCGTTTCTCGTTATTTTTCTGAAGTGCTCGTGGATGTATGAATAAAATTCTTTGTTATTCAGTTAGCACAAGAAATCCCCAGGTGATAACTTTGTCAGGTAGGGTCAATAGTATATTAATTGTTATCATCACCAGTGTTTGTCTGCATAGAGACTTCTGGATGTATTTTCGTCACCTTACGTAGAGAGATGGGCATTGGTCGAGAGGTGAATTGGTAATTTGAATTGTACTTTGAAATAGTCTTTTCTTTTCCTATTTATTAGAGATTGTACGAATATATAATCGTTCTCGATCATATCAAAGGCAGGAATAGCATTTAGATAAAGATGTTCAAAAGACTTAGGAATCAGCAGTTAGATAAAGATGTTCAAAAGACTTAGGAATCAGCAGTTAGATAAAGATGTTCAAAGTCTTAGGAATAGCAGTTAGCTAAAGATGTTCAAAGCCCCTCAGCGGCGTGGTTGGTATGGTATTAGCGTCCCACCTCGGTGGTCGCGGGTTCGATTCTCGGCCATTCCATTGAGGAGTGAGAGATGTGTATTTCTGGTGATAGAAGGTCACTCTCGACGTGGTTCGGAAGTGACGTAAAGCCGTTGGTCCCGTTGCTGAATAACCACTGGTTCCATGCAACGTAAAAGCACCATACAAACAATCTAAAGATGTTCAAAGACTTTGGAATAGCAGTTAGCTAAAGATGTTTAAAGACTTAGGAATAGCAGTTAGCTAAAGATCTTTAAAGACTTAGGAATAGCAGTTAGCTAAAGATCTTTAAAGACTTAGGAATAGCAGTTAGCTAAAGATCTTTAAAGACTTAGGAATAGCAGTTAGATAAAGATCTTCAAAGATTAAGGAATAGCTGTTAGATAAAGATGTTCAAAGACTTAGGAATAGTAGTTAGATAAAAGTGTCTATTTTCTGTGGGCGGAGGGATGCGTTCAATTGACTTTCGCAGTTCATCTGTACTTGTCGACAAGTTTAAAAAAAAAAAGGAGAGGGGATGGGGGGCATTTACTTGATTGTCAGTATTGTACTTGATACGATACCCATATGGAAAAACGAAAATAATAGCGGGAAAGATAGGTGTAACGCGGAATGCAGAGCGTGTAAATGCCAAACCCACGTATTTCTCTCTCTCTCTCTCTCTCTCTCTCTCTCTCTCTCTCTCTCTCTCTCTCTCTCTCTGCACGCTAAGCTGCCGTTTGCCTGCTGATCGTATCAGAGGAGTTTTAACGTGTTTTGAGAAGGATGAGCCCAACGTGGGATGTCCTATAATAGTTTTGGAAGTCCCACACATGAATCACCTGTATTTTACCATTCAGAAGTTGTCTGTGTGAGTCACTGCGTTTGGTGTGGGCTATAATTTCGTATATATATATATATATATATATATATATATATATATATATATATATATATATATATGTATATATATATATATATATATATAGTATTGAAATATGTCTACATATATGCACACTGATACAAGAAATAGAGAAATGCAGATAGGTAAGAGTGTATGTTTGATTATTTACCTTTTGTGATGATTGTTTGCTTTATTTGTGTAAGTGAAGGAAGGGAAGTCGTCATTTAAGTTAATATTGCATGTAAAATTAAAGATAAAACGATGAAAAATGAGTAGAATGTTTACCATTTACCAATGGCAATTTAATGTATATTTTTTAAGGTGATTTGTGGGTGTATATATGTGTGCGCGCGCGTGTGTTTGTGTTTGTTTAGCAGGAATGCCAACCAGGACGAGCAACGCAATACCTTTATGTCATTGGGACTTAAAAAAAAGATAAAAAAAAATAAAGAAGACGTGGGTAGGGCGAAAGAATGTTGGCGAAATTGTAAGGAAGCGACGATCAGCGACCTCTCCTTTTGAAAGAGGAAGTGTTACAGGATGCAGGGAAGAAGTTCCAAGTCTGTATTTTTCTCTGTTGTCATAGAGAGACTGATGACTGTTGCTGTAAGTTGTATAAGATATAAAAAGTGTAAACGAGATCGTTGTTACATTACATTACGAGAGAAATAAAACTTCCTTAACGTTGCAATGTTGACGAAAATTAAGAAAAGGTTTACCTATCTACATCCGCTTCCGGATCCAACTGACAGTTGAATATCATTCCCTGTTTCATAACACTCATCGTCGCAGACGTCTCGTTGAATTCTATATGTATCCGGATCCAACTCAAAATGTAATGAATTCTCCCTTGGCCCATAGCCTCCCAGAGAACAGGATTTAATTGAAATACCTTCAGCACTCTATTACGTGTCCATCTCAAAATTTATTCAACCTCCCCATGTCCCAAATCTATTCTTCAGGCGAAGTTTTTTCTGAGGCTATCCATAATTTTTGGAGATATCTTGTTAATAGACAGGTTAACATAACTTTGGTCTAACGTTGTCGGAGGTAATTATTTGGAGTAAATATAGATAAAAAATTGATTTTGAAAGAAACAGTATTGCGTAGGCGGACTGTCATGGTTTTGTTTGCGAGTGATTCATCGCCTTGCTATAGATTAAACATTCTCTCTCTCGTATTTTCCTTGCTGCCTGGATGGAGAGGGAGTTCGTTTCCAGATCCCTTCGAACTTTCAGCAAGAAGTGCATGACTTGTCCAAAAAAAAAGAAAAAAAATAATGTAATAGCCCTCTGAATTTAATGTACATATTCCTGTATATGCATTTCACCAGATTGTTATCCGATCCTCTCCCATTTATTTTCTTCGCCTTCTTCTTCATTTTCCCATGCATTTTCTTCATCTTCTTCATTTGAGGTTTCCTGGAAAGGTTGAAATAATGCCTGGGTTTATGTCATGCGATTCTCAGATTTGCTCTTTTCCCCTTGATTTCAACTTTCGTTCGAAAGTTTCCCTTCTGGATAGATTCTTTAGATAGGCGGTGGTATTTTGGGTCCCGTTGCTGAACGAGACGGTTTTGTTCCTACAAGTTTCAAGTGGAGGTTTTGAAAGGATGATACTAGTGAAGGTTTTCGTGTCATATATTCTTTGCATCTTGAGAGATATTTACTGCAGATGGTGTTTAATAATATTTGTATCCAATAGTTTCAATATGAAACTTCATAAAGTTATTTTCAAATGCAGTTGACAGAAATGAAAAAGAAAATGTGGCGTCTTAAGTAGAGGTAAATTTGGCTGGGAAATGACTGACGATTTTTCAAATGAAAAATTAGCTCTGACTTCTTTTTATATACTTATAAAGATGTCATCGTCTTTTTACAAATTCATTTTGAGTTTTTTAATATTCAGATTATATTTTCAACAAATTGCGGATTAGCTTTTTGTGATACGCTCATTTACTTCTTCTTCCTAGCTTAAACCCATTTTTATATTGGGTCGCCATTGTGAATGAGTCGTCTCCATCGATTTCTGTCTTGTGCCTCGTTCTCATTTATACCTCTTAATACCATATCTTCCCCCACACAATCACGCCATCTCTTTCCTGGTCTTCCCTTCTTCCTTCTACCCCGCACTTCCATTTCGTTCCTCCCTTCGTAACAGGTGTTCATACCATCGAAGCCTTCCCTCCTGTATTTTCTTCGATATTTCAACTACCTCTTATAAACTCATTTCTAATCCTATCTTCCCTTGTCACTCCCGACATCCATCTCAACATTCTCATTTCTGGTACATCCATCTTCTCTGTTTTCATCATACTTGCTGTTTCTGTTCCATATAACATTGCTGGTTTGACCACCGTCCTATGAAACTTTCCCTTCAATTTCAGAGGGACCTTCTTGTCACAGAGGACCCCTGATGAAGACCTCCAGTTATTCCATCCTGCCTGAATTCGATGTCTCACCTCTTGGTCCATGCTTCCACTATCCTTTAATACGGACCCTAAGTACTTGAACTTCTGTACTTTCTTTACTTCTTCCCCACCCAATCTTATGCTACTTCCACCGTCCTCAGTAATACTGGAACACATATATTAGGTTTTTGATCTGCTTATTCTCATTTCTCTCTCCTCAAGTGTTGCTCTCCACCTCTCCAACCTCCCCTCCAACTCCTCCCTCCCCTCCAACTCCTCCCCCCCCTCTGAGCACAACACAATGTCATCCGCATACAATATGCACCATGGCACTGCTTCTCTAACATCCCTGGTCATTACATCCATCACGATGTTGAAGATGAATAGGCAAAGTGCTGACCCATAGTGTAATCCAACTCCTATCTCAAATCCATCCGTCTCTCCAACACTGCTCCTCACTATAGTATATACACATTCCTGTACATCTCCTGAATAATCCTGACATACTTTTCCGGCACCATCTTCTCCCTCAAACATCTCCATATTTCTTGCCTTGGCACTCTGTCACAGGCCTTTTCAAGGTCTATGAATACCAGATGCAGATCTCGTTGTTTTTCTCTGAATTTCTCCAATAGCTGCCTTACGCAAAATACTCCATCTGTTGTGCCACTTCCCTTCATAAATCCTAACTGTTCCTTCCCTATTTTCACTTCCTCTTAGCCTGCCATCTATTATTCTTTCCAAAATCTTTAATGTGTGAGACATTAGTTTTATACCTCTATAATTACGGCATTCCTGGACATCACTTTTACCTTTAAATATAGGTATCAATAGGCTTTCCCTCCATTCTTCTGGTATCTTTTTCTGTCCAAATATTTTTACCATCAGATCATACAAGATGTCTACCCCCTTCCTCTTCTAAGGCTTTCCAAACTTCTACTGGGATTAAGTCATGTCCTGTTGCCTTCCCATTCCTCATTCTTTTTAAGGCTCGTATTACTTCATCCCTAGATATCCCCATCACCATTCCCATGTTTACTTGTCCATCCTCTCTTACAAGTCTTTCATTTTCTTCATTTAGCAGTTGTTCGAAATACTCTTTCCATCTTTTCAGGATGTCTTCATCCTTTTTTATGACCGTATCATTCCTATCTTTCATTTGCTTAATATGTGTGATGTCCTTTGTTCTTTGTTTTTATTACTTTTGACAGTTTGAGCATCTTACTCAACCCTTCCTTGGTTTCCAGTTCATTATAAACCTCTTCATATGCCCTTGCTTTAGCTTGAGCTATCACCCTTTTTACTTCTTTGTTTCTTTCTCTTAATCTTTCTCTGTCCTCCTCCAGCTCTGACTCTTTAGATCTCTTCTTTGCCTCCCTTTTACCCTTCACCACTCTCCCCCCCCCCCACTACCAGCTCTCCTTTTCCTCCCATACTATTCCAGATGTTTCCCCTAGTATCTCCTTTCCATGTCTTCTAATCACTGATGCATTATGCCTCCACCATTCTCCCACATCTTCAATTCCCAGAACAACCTCTCCCAGCACTCTTCTCCTGAACTCTCTTCTTATCATTATCCCTCCCTAACAATTTATACCGCTTGAGTTTCTTTACCCCATTCGTTTTCGTTTTCTTTTCTCTTTCCATCTTGAAATCCACTCAAAGGAGCCTATGTTGGGGGGCCACGTGGTCACCTGGGATAACTTTACAATTCCTAACTTCCACCAGCCTTGATCTCTCTTCTTATCATTATCCCTCCCTAACAATTTATACGGCTTGATTTTCTTTACCTCATTCGTTTTTGTTGTCTTTTCTCTTTTCATATTTAAATCCATACAAAGGAGCCTATGTTGGGGAGCCACGTGGTCACCTGGGATAACTTTTCAATTCCTAACTTCCACCAGCCTTGACCTATTGTAAAGAAGGTAATCTACTTGTGTGCATCTACCGCCACTCCTGTATGTTATCAAGTGCTCCCTCTTCTTTTTGAAGACTGTGTTCACTATTGCCATATCAAGGGACACAGCAAAGTCTAGTGTACTCTCTCCTTCTGGGTTTCTCTCCTAGATCCCATGTCCATGTACACATTCAATTACATCCTTTTCATTTCCGACATGTCCATTAAAGTCTGCCCCCACTACAATCCTCTCCTGCTTTTCCAGTTCTTGAGTTACCTCACTCATTTCGTTCCATAAACGGCTCTTTTCTTCCTCTGTGCAGCCCACTTGTGGAGCATAAGCACTAATGATGTTCATTGTTTCCACTCCATAACATATCTTCACTCATAATGCGGTCATTCTTTCTACACACTTCCGTCACTGCATCCTTCATTTCCCCCGACAACACTACACCAACTCCATTCCTACCCTGCTCTTTTGCTCCAGTATAGATTAGTTTGTAGCCATCCCCAGTTCTTTGGCTTTATTACCCTTCCATCGAGTTTATTGCACACACAAAATATCCACTCTATCCTCGTCAACTCTGCCAACTCTCTTCCTCTTCCTGTCATAGACCCAATATTGAGGTGGCCTATTCTGATCACATTTAGAGCTCGCTTCTTTAGCTGCACCCTCTCATGATGCAGTAGCCCTCGCCTTGTCACAGAGTTAGGGCGATGTGTCTGTGCGTCGTTTACGTAGTACGCCCTAGCACTATTCTCATCAGTATCACGACTCATTTCATTGGTTCTGGCGTGGGTTTTTACAGTCGGATGCCCTTCCTGACACCAACCCTCCCTATTTATCCGGGCTTGGGACCGACACCCGTTGAGGCTGGCTTGCCCGCACAGGTGGCTAGATTGTGATACGCTTATTTACTGCTTGCAATTAATTTGGGGGAAAAGACATTAGTTAAAATACGCAGCGTCTGGGTAGGTGGGGAAAATTTGAGGTCGGGTAATAAACCAATTTCCTTTTAATT
The DNA here is from genome assembly GCF_015104395.2 of Macrobrachium nipponense. Lineage (NCBI taxonomy): Eukaryota > Metazoa > Arthropoda > Malacostraca > Decapoda > Palaemonidae > Macrobrachium > Macrobrachium nipponense. The sequence goes on from NC_061105.1 coordinate 29,363,074, forward strand.
TTTTCACATTTATTGTAAAAAGTGACAGATGAGAGCGGGCAAGGAAATTGCAGAATAGTCGAAAAATGTGGGTTGCATTGGAACGCCATCACATGAATGTGAAGGAAAGAGTTGGATGTGGGGAGTGTACTTACGAGTAGGTTGTGTGCCCGTGCGCGCCCCATCATAAGAGCCTATGCACACTGGCCACTGTATTACAATTGCGAAGTCTTGTTTTTTCTTCACCTGAAAAATATTGGTATAAATCTTTTCAGACTGTGATACTTATAATTCTTGATTTATTTGAGAAGGTTATCTACATAACTTGTCAGCGTGTGAAAGTTGCATTTCTGTTTAAGTATATGTAGTGGTTGCAGTTGTGTGTCCCGTATGTTGTAGGTAAGACGATTAGTATGACCCTCGTCAGTTTGATTAGTTTCAGTTATAAGACACACACACACACACACACCACACACAAAACACACACACACACACACACACACACACACCCCATGTAGAGTTATTGCAACGCACGAGGGACTTTACTCTAGAAAGTGTCTCATTATTTTTGGGAAAATTGTACTCGCAGTCAGTTGGGTTTTTGGATGGTATAAAGGATTGAGGTAACTAATAACGTCTCCTAGACTGTTTCCACTGGGGATAACAGCAGTCCCCACATTCCATTCCTCAGATAGGTGACCGTTTCCTTCCCCTTATTGGCAAGCAGTTTGAATTCTCTCTCTCTCTCTCTCTCTCCTCCTCTCCCTCCCTCTCTCTTCTCTTCTCTCCTCTCTCTCTCTCCTCTCCCCCTCTTCCCCCTGGCCCCCCCCCCCCGGGTGGCCCCCCCCCCTCTTTTTTATTTCCTCTTTGCTTTTCGTTTAATTTGGCCTTCTTGAGTTTTCATTTTTAGAAATATTTTTAAAAGGAAGGGATAAGCATTTATTAGGAAATTCAGAAAGTTGTGAAACCAACATGAGATCCTGAATAAATAGGATTAAAGAAAGAAACTCCCAAATTCTTGTGAAAGTGCATTCATGAAAGTAAACATATCTCATTTAAGTTCACTAAAGGAAACTTATTTCGTCAACAAAAAACTAATGAGCGTGAATTAAAAAGTCCTCTCCCAGTGTCATCTTCCGTAAAAACGCCGGACGAAGACTGCCTGGAGGAGGAGGAGGAGGAGGAGGAGGAGGAGGAGCTGGTCTGTCGGTTTTTTCTCCTGTTTCACCGAACTTGGGCCGGGTACAAAAGAAAGATTAGCAAATCCTATCGCATGTCCCCTGAACCCCCGTGATGCATCTTCGTACGTAATCGCATCCAGTTTCATTCATTAGAGACTGGTCATTTTCGCGAAGCATTGCTGCTGGCCCTTGTACTTGTTTGGGCCGACTGTGGAATTTGAAGTCTAATTGTGCTCCTGGCGAAAGTGGGCGCTCAAAACAAACAGGGTCTTTGGAAGTCTGCGTCTTCCTGTATTTTTAGATTTTCTGTATTCTTAAGTTTAGGAACTTCTCGAAATTTGTTGCGAATCGGTGCAAAGTTTACAGTAACCGTGAGAGGACAATTCCGAATATATGTATATATATATTATATATATTATATATAATATATATATATATATGTATATATATATATATATATATATTTTATAGTTATATTTTATAGTTTATAATTTGCGGCTGGTTATGAACACAATTACTTTTCCAGATGGTTGGTTGAACGTTGCATTTTCTTTGTTCGGGAGCTAACTTATACTGGTTTTTTTATTTTTATTTTTTCTACCAACTGACCCTCCTTCGAAAGTCTCCAGTTAAATTTATTGTTAGTTGCCTGGTATGCTTTTACTGAATATGTTTTCTCTCTCTCTCTCTCTCTCTCTCTCTCTCTTCTCTCTCTCTCTCTCTTCTCTCTCTCTCATTTCATGTTGTTCCTATTATAATTGAAACAAAATTTCCTGATCTTTTCATTTATCTTTCATATTTCTCTGTATTGTGTTTCAGTTACTTTTATGATTCTCGTACTTCCCTGCTTTGTATTCCTTGCCTTTTTAAAAGATAATTCTTCTTTCCAGTTACTTTCGTATTAACATTCCTTGCCTTTTTAAAAGATAATTCTTCTTTCCAGTTACTTTCGTATTAGCTTCATTAAATGTCTCCTGCTTTGGCGTCATTTACTTTTTGTAATCTTTCCACATGTATTGGCTGCCTTTCTCATTTATGGCTTCTCATCCTGTTTCCAATTTTAAGCCTTTATAAATGTCATTTTTAGAAATTTTAGTCTTTCTTTCTGTTTACCTTTCTTTCTGTTCACCTTTCATCTTTTCCCATTTCAATATTCTACCTTTTTATGTATTTTTTCTTTTAATCACCCATCGTAAACACCATATAGCTTGAATATTGTCCCTGATCTTGAAGTGTCCGGCATTCTTTTTCTTCGTCAAAACGTGAATAGAAAAGAAAGAAATAATAATAATAATAATAATAATAATAATAATAATAATAATAATAATAATAATAAGAAATAAGAAATAAGCATTGCCACGTTTCGCCATCGAAGAATCAATCTTCAGCCGGATTCCTTGTAGTTGCTTATGTAGCAGCTAAATGTGTCCCCACAAATTGTATGTGAGGACACTTATTTGATGGACGAGATATCGCCACGCCGTATGAAATAACTAGATAGAAGCAAGTGATGCACGTTGTAGATGGGACGCACTTTGACGTTGCTCTCTCTCTCTCTCTCTCTCTCTCTCTCTCTCTCTCTCTCTCTCTCTCTCTCTCTCTCCCCGGAGATTGTTTTCGAAATCAGTTTTCCAAATGCAGTTTTTGCCGCTGCTACTTTTACTGGCATTCGCTGCCGAATGAAAGTCAAGAGTTTCTCTAAATGTAGGTAGAATCTCTCTCTCTCTGATCTATCGATCGATGGAAGAGTCTGGCTTCATGCAATTATTATTTAATTGGTGCGTGTCTGTCCTCTTGACCTGCCTCAACTTACATAGTTCATAAACCCGCGCCATAAAAGGTTTGGAAGGAATGGTTTTTCGTACAAGTTGCGTTTCCCCGCCCCCTGTGGTTGAAACTAGTCTCTCTCCTTAAAAAAGAAAAAAAAGGAAGAAAAAAGAATACTTCAAAAGCATAAAAGGATACAATATAAGAGAGAGCAGGAACTTGCATTGAATCTCTCTCTCTCTCTCTCTCTCTCTCTCTCTCTCTCTCTCTCTCTCTCTCTCTCCCAAGTATTGTTTAGTATGATAGACCAAAAAATATAAGAAAAAAGATAACAATACATATCAGTCACAACTGGCATTTGGTGGTTAATATTCCATATTCGGTTGATGAAAGAGCTGCATACTTCCATAAAAGAATTATAAACAAATCAAAAAATAAACTGTAGGAAGTAATTAAAGACCTTCCTTCAAGTGACTTCTGAATCAGATCTGTAATTAGTGTGTGCATTTAATTTTTTTGAAGGTGTTGCCAGTGTAAGTGAGTGTAAACCTCATACAAAATCTGAAAGAGGCGTTTTCTTCACATAGGTATTTTTGACTTAAAAAGTTCTATTCTTCTCCTTCTTGTCTTATTATTGCCCTGTGTGCACGAAGCCCTCTGTGAACGTGCTCTGCGCTTTTTATATTCATTAGACGTCTAGGATTGTGATGCTAGATCTCATTTCTCAATTTAATGTACAGTTCAAGATTATGTTTGTCATATTTCTCGTTAAATGTGGAGTTCAGGAGTGAAGTTTGAACCGTGGAAAGTCCATGAGTATGAGTATCGGTAGTCGAATTATTATTACTATTATTATTATTATTATTATTATTATTATTATTATTATTATTATTATTATTATTAATGAAAACAAAAAGAAATTAGTAGATATCACGGAGCAGCAGATGGAGACTTCAATGGATTCATGGTAACGATCCTTGACGAAAATTTAAAGCGGCCTCTTTTATGGAGGGGGAAGGGGGGTTGGGGTGGCAAATACAATGGTAGCTTTCTACAAGATGCTTTTATTCAAAATGTCAATATGAAAAAGGTTTTTGCCTTATTTTTTTTTTATTATTTTGTCATGAATTAAAGTGAAAAGCTGTATATGGTTTAGGGTTGTACCATGAGAATAGAATGATTTTTTTTTTTTATTATTTTCAAAGTTGCCATGAGTTGAACTTGTGGGTAGATGCAGGCAATAAGGGCAGGGCTCGGGTAATTCCTTCCAACCCCCTCTGGCGATTTTAAATGGTAAGAATGTGATAAGGCTGAATAGTGAATTATGTTACTGACGTATTTTTGCAATAAGTTGCTCATGGCCTGAAGTTTGTGTCTCGGGCTTGAGCTGAAAGTGCTGTCAAGTTTGTATCCAATGCATTCATCAGAATAGAAAGTGGATTTCAAGTAGTGGACTATATTTTTACTTCTTTTGCCTTATATCCTGATCCATGAAGTAGGAGCTTGTTGTGGAAGTATCAGGGCATGTGCAATTCTGCGTCCTGGAAATTAGAAGTGGTTTGCTTATTATAAGCAGCGCATCTGGTTATGTCAAGAAGTTGTTAGGCGTTGTGTTGAATGATGCTCTTTTAGCTCTGGAAGATCTTCAGTCACCGTTCTCTTCTGCAGACAGGAATGGGAAGCCCTCTTGATAGTGGAGGTGCTCCTTGACTTACATAAAATTCTGAGCAGCTAACACAGCTATATGCAAGGCTCGGCCATTCTTGCCTGGAATAACCTTCCTGTACGATTTTCGCTTCTTTCTAAACTGAGGGACACTTGCCGTCCTTCGTATCCGACGCATACTTGGCCGAGTACCGTATTCACAACCCCAGTTTTTCCCCTCTGAAGTCGGAGTAAATGTGGTACCCCTTTAGCCTTGGTTTTGAACTTTCTACCTTCATTTGTGTTTCCAGCTTTAAATGCGTTTTGCGTATTATTTTGAGAGTCCTTCATCGATGAGTAAAAGGGAATTCATTTTTAGTTTTCTAATAGCGACTGAGGCTAGAGGGCTGCAAATTGATATGGCGACAATGCAGCCTCCAATCATCAAACAAACCAAATTTTAGCCCTCTAGCCTCAGTCGTTTTCATTGGATTTAAGGCTAAAGTTAGCCATGACCGTGCGTCTGGCAACGCTAAAGAACAGGCCACCACCGGCCCGTGGCTGAAAGTTTCATGGGCCACGGTTCATACAGCATTATAAGCTGTAGATAAAAAGCTCGATTGCGCCAGAGAGACCTCATCACTTTTTTTTTTTTTTTTTTTTTTTTACTTGCTTTCTTTCGTCTTCAGCATACCGAAATGTCATATTTGTCCATTTGGTGTTCTTCTAGAAAATGGCAAGTGCTTTTGTTCAGGTGTCTCGCTTAGAGGCAAAGAAAAGGGCCGTATATGAGGAGAAAAATATGTAAGAATAATCAGAGCTTGTTCAGGAACAGGCTCCTCTGTTTGAGAGAGAGAGAGAGAGAGAGAGAGAGAGAGAGAGAGAGAGAGAGAGAGAGACCATCGCTTCAGACGTTATCACCAAAAGATTATTAGAGAATTCAGTTCCTGAAAGTCGTACTATGTATTTAACCAAATTGAAGAAAACAAAATCGTAGGTAAACTCACACACACACACACACACCACACACACACGCACACACACACACACAGAGCGCACATGATAATTGACCCGTTGGACCACATGAGGTAGCATGCGCCAACGTACTTGTGAAATGGATATGGCGTTAAATCTTGGCTATAATCACGCTCATATACCATTGTGAACCAGTTGTGTGACGTCAGGGATACGATCGTTTTGTTTATGAATTCTCTAGGTATCCTGCTTGGGTACTTGCGTCGCTCTGTCGTGGAGGGGGTCCACGGACAAGGGGCTTCAAATGCAGCTGATGCCAGCAACTAAATTGTGCTTGCTTTTGTAAACAAATGGTATCCTTGCTGTGTTCTTTTGATTTCATTTTGCTTTCCCTTTGCAAAACAAGTAAAAAAGGCGTCGAAGTTCTTCGGCGCAATCGGAGGCTTCTGTGCAGTGTACAATCAAGGCCATCGAAAGTAGATGTATCTTTCGGTGGTCTTGGTATTGTGTTCTATTAGCCGCGGCCCATGAAACTTTCCGCCACGGCCCGGGCACGGCCTTCCTGGATCGTTGCGCTGAATGGCCCCCCGGCTCCGGCGCTTGGCTATGTGCCAAAAATTTTATAATCTAATCTAATCTATCATGGCTAATTCCATTTGGATGTAAGTTATTCACATTAATATGGCGAATTTCTTATCCCCCGTTAGGGGGTAGTGCAGTCAGTGGACCTCATGCAGGGCACTGTAGGCATTACTTAATGTTCTTTGCAGCGTGCCTTCGACCCCTAGCTTTATCTTACTTTCCACCATCTCCTAACACTTGATTCGTAGTGCAACTGCGAGGTTTTCCTCCTGTTACACCTTTCAAACCTTTTAATGCCAATTTCTATTTCAGCGCTGAATGACCTCGTAGGTACCAGTGCTTGGCCTTTCGCCTAAATTCATATTCAACTCAACTCGAATTTCTTATCAGTGGGTTACTTATGGCTTGATATACGAAAGTATTATTTTAAAATTAGTAAAATTAGTAGCAATCTTCATACATTGGGGCTCTTCTGTACTGGAGTTCAACCTTCATTCAACAGTTGAAGGATGAATGTGATGGCCTAGCTGATAGGTACAGTGATTGGCTTGCATGTGTCAAGACCGTGGATAGCTTCCACCACTCCACCTGGGTGTACTTGGTATATATCCATGAACTTTACACCTCAACGCCCTTTTTCTTTACCCTACCAGACGTTGGTACCCATGTACACCCTAGTGGAGTGGGGGGCCCGGGGTGTAGGAAGCTATCCACGAACATAACAGAGGCAAGCCGATTGCTGTGTTCGCACATAAGTTTCCTATATCTAAAATGTTGCACCTAAGAATATTATCATTTCGTCTTATAAAGTAATATATAATAAATGGATGTGTGTGTGTGGATGTATGTTCCACATACAGTTTGAAACATATTGAGCAATTTCAACCAGACTTGGTATGCATATGGAGTACCATCTGGGAAAGAACTTTGTGGGAGTAAGACATCACTGGCACCAAACGGGGTGGGTGTTGGAAGGGGTGAAATGTAAAAAGGACAGTTATTAGTGTCTAATCCGTAGTTTTTGAGGTTGCTGGGATGAATAGCGAAGCCCCCGATGCCATTTTAAGTTCATATTCAGGAAGCAGGGTCGGATGAGAAGGGATGAAAAATAAAATGTAAAAAAAAAAAAAAAAAACGGCAGATATTAGTCTAATCCATAGTTTTCGAGGTCGCTTGGATGAACACAGATGCTTCCAATGCCCTTAAAGTCCAAGTTCAGCCCCAATTGGAAGGGGTGGGGTGGTTGAGAGTTGGTGAAATATAAAATGTCAAAATTGCTGGGCAATGTAACTGAAGCAAGTGTCTTAACAGGAATGAGAGAGAGAGAGTTACTTTAGCGTTCACCATTCAAAGATTACCCGGTAGTGCCAGGTTAGTCAGCTAGTATATATATATATATAATATATAATAACACATTTATATATATATATATATATATATATATATATATATATATATATATATATATATATATAAAATGTAGACGTAAGGAAGTATAAACATGACGACACGTTAAAGACCTCTGTTCAAAAGATAGTCATAGAAATTGCAGTGACATAATATGCAGTATCCCATGTTCATAATGTTATTTATTTGTTTGGGACTACCATATAAAGGCACGTGTACAAGCACAAAACAGCATAGCAGTGCATTTTCACAAAGGTCTGATAAATAATGCTTAACCTTATCCTTCGAATTGACTGGAGAAAGGCCGAGGCCGGCCCAGTAATCCATGTAATTGTTTTTACCCAAAGAAACACCCTTGAATCTATGTAAATTACCTGTACAAAAAGGCGAAATATGAAGGTAATCACTGGTCTTTATTTCATGTAACTTGGTCTTAAAGGCATTTTATTTGATATTAATTCCATGTACGTACGTGGTTTTTTTTTTTCTGCTCCGGGAATGACAATTAGCGCCAATCAAGTATTTCATTTTTTCTAGGCTTGAATTTATATACATTTGTATATGAATATATAATAATATATATATATATATATAATATATATATATATATATATATATATATATAATATATATATTATATAGAATATATATTAATTGTATGTATGTCTGTTATATATATTTATATATATATCCATTTTATAGTATATATATATATATATATTATATATAATATATATATATAAATATATATATATATATCATCTATATTATATATGTATATATATATATATATATTCATATATATATATATATTTGTGTGTGTATGTATGTATGTATAAATGTATGTATGTATATAAAATGGTCACCATGAAGCTGTCAATTGGTCAAGGCCTTCAGGTAGGCAGAGGATACCGATAATGAGGTGACCTTTCTTGACGGTACAAGATATACTTTGTAACTTCATTTGGGTTGGAATTTTCATTGCCTTTTAATTTTCATCCCTTCGTCAGCGGTCTCCAGAGTCCTTGAAGTGGCCTGTATGTAATGAGGATACAGATAGAAATGGTGTTCCACGGTCAAAATACTTAAGGAAACGTCTCTCTTCGAAGTGAGAATTTCTGAGACACAGAAGGACACATTGAACGAGAGAAGTGGAGGGAAGTGTGAAACTAGA
>NC_061105.1:29374282-29376782 GCF_015104395.2 Macrobrachium nipponense
ACCTGGATGATAGTAGAGTATTAGTAAAAGGGGGACGAGGTGAGGCAGCAGCAATAGTAGTAGTAGTTGTAGTTTTTGTTGTTGTGGTGGTTATAAAAGAAATTGGAATTTGACATATGATAATAATAATAGTTGAAAATTTTTTTTAGATAAAAGTCGTCTTAGCACTTCATAAACTTCTGTATTTGGAAAAGATAAAGTGAAGAATAATAAAGATAGTATAGGTAATTAACAGTAGTAGACAGATGACTAAAATTAGTGAATTGTCATGAAAGAACAGGTGAAATCTGTACGTTTTTTTTTTTTTTTTTTTTTCTTTTTTTCCTGAACATCAAGAACAATTTTGTTGATAAGAGTATTCGCAGCGACATTACTGTCAAGTATTAAGGAAAGCTTCGTTCTCTGTAACCCCGTACAAGAGTAAAATCATCGTAGGAACCAGCGAGAGAGAGAGAGAGAGAGAGAGAGAGAGAGAGAGAGAGAGAGAGAGAGAGAGAGAGATCGGATAAATAAAATGCATAAAAAAGGAAGAAAAGTAAACATGCATTAACATACGGAGCTGGAGGGTCCAGTCGCATAGGACAGTCTGATAGGGTCATTATCTTTATAATGTTCATTGTATAATGTTCATTGCTGCTACAGAAGGTATAATTAAACTGTTCCTCTGCACTGTGAGTGGACGATCGAATCTCTGAAGGCCACGGCCCACTACAATAACAAAGTCGCCAGGAATTGATATAAGTTTTTTATTACTTGGCTTCCTTCGTAAAGATAGTAACGGACGAGTCTCTCTCTCTCTCTCTCTCTCTCTCTCTCTCTCTCTCTCTCTCTCTCTCTCATTGGAGAAGCTATGCTGTACAGAAAGAGGAAGGATAAATATTGATTTATTTTCTCTTATGAAGACGGTTATACGTCCAAGGTTAAATAATAAGATCGCAAAGTTAAATTCCTTCTCCTCTCAAAGTTCCTCTCAAATCCTCTATCTCCTCTCTCTCTCTCTCTCTCTCTCTCTCTCTCTCTCTCTCTCTCTCTCCTGAGCCCCTAGAGTCATCATGATTGAAGAGAGCAGCTTTTCAGATGCGTATGGTAGTGGTGTGTTCGTCTGTCATATTCATTTGCATAACGGCGGGTGGTGACCATATAACGACCGTTCTCATATCCTCATATCTTGGGCTCTTCTTGACACCTCCGTAGATACCACCATATCCTTCCATGGTCTGGGATTTTAGACGTCTGCCCCCTCCCCTTCGCGTGTTGGTACGCTCGGTCTTCACTATATAGTGTTACTCTCGCGTCTGGTATGTTTTCTTTCTTGGCGAGGTCAAGATCTAAATCTGTTTTAATGTAGGGTCAGATCTGTGTAGTGTGTTCAGGTGTCTGTAGTTTGTGGTGAGGACAAGATTTAAATCTATATTGATGAGAGGGGGGTTGGGGGGCGGTCAAACTTTGTATTATATAATGAGGTCAAGATCTGAAGCTGTGTAGGTGTAGGGGCAGATCTTTGTAATGTGATCAGGTGTCTGTAGTGTTTGGTGAGGACAAAATCAAAATCTGTGGAGACGTAGGATCGGAACTCTGCAGTATGTGGTAAGGTCAATATCTTTGCAGATTTTAGCCATTTTTCGTTTTTCTCATATCTCCATACATTATATAAATTGGCATCATGTGTTATTATTATTATTTATTATTATTATTATTATTATTTTATTATTATTATTATTATTATTATTATTATTATTATTATTATTCCCTTGGCTTGTATTCAATCTCATGTTTTGTAGTAAGTTGACTTGGCAATGCTGAGCAGTTTTCTAGTTTTCTGCAAATTCTTCAGACATATATAGTTGTTATTATTTAACCATATTCATCGGAATTCATACTCTGTTCTCCTGTTGTTCCTTTGCTTCAAATATTCTCTCTCTCTCTCTCTCTCTCTCTCTCTCTCTCTCTCTCTCTCTCTCTCTCTCTCTCTCCCTCCTAGCATATGGTACGAATGTCACTAAATCTTCAGCTTGATAACGAAGGTAGAAGGCAAGAAATTATATGCTAATCAGGTGGAATATCGCCGATCTTTAGTATAACACCCGGAATTATGTTTTACTCCCCGCTGCCTAAGGGTAGCAATCAGGGCTTTTAAAACTGTCCATCGGGCTGGATGGTACATAAGCATGTATCACTTTTGTACCCTCTTAAGATAACAAGAAAAAACTGTATAATGGTAGATCATATATAATTATTGTACCGTCCTTATCAGTTATGTAGAGATGTTGATGGTAATTAAATGTATAACCTAAAGTATGCAAAAAAAATGACTAATATACATTTTTATTTTGAAAATAACCGGAAAATCAATATAATACATGCCTGTTTATCCAACTCTATTTTATAGAATGAAGTTTGGATGTTGAATGCGGATAAAAAAAAAATCACAGAAAAATAGAGTAACATCTGTCGTGTTGAACCTTGAAGAAGTCATAAGGATTCGAAAGGTGATGGGAGG